>NC_056731.1:1492979062-1493024062 GCF_019279795.1 Protopterus annectens | reverse complement strand
GTTGATTGTTTAATTGTTTAATGAATTGTTTGATTGAATTTCACTTGGTTAAGGATATAAAAGGTGTGGTGAAACATAAATTAAATGTATTCCTTGAGAAGGCGAAGGCCGAGGTACCAGAATGCAATAAAGCAAGAAGATTTTCACCATTCAGAGAGTGCTTGTGTTGCATTCGAGTTTTTCATTCATAGTCTACTAGGCTGGATTTCATAAGAGATTATTGGAAATGGAGTCCAAATTTATTCTGAATTACAAAACTCTCTTTCCCAACGGTATGAATCTTGATATGTGAACATTGCAAAGGCTAGAACAACAGTAAGGAAAGGTAGTTTATTATTGATTAAAGTAAATAAACATGGATATTTTAAAAAAAAGATATTTATAGAATGCATATATTTTTGTATTTTTGTAATTTATAAACACATGTTTAAGGTTATATTTATTCAGGTTTATTTGCATATAAATTCATATATGAAGAAATGTATTTGATATAATATCTAATATAAATCCAAAAACCGTGCATGGGGCTTATATTGTATAAATAGAATTGAATGCTATTTATTATATTTGCGTTAAGGGATATATGAAAAAGAAAAGAAAAAATGGTGTTTTTTACATTTGAATGTTTATTCAAAAAGTGGGTTTGAAACTTCATGCATTGTTGTAGGGGACTAATGTATTTTGATGTGTTTCTTCTACAATGTTTCTATGCAATGTTCATTATTTCATTTTTGCAATGTTCAGGATTCTATCTTAAAATAAGAGTACATGTGTGGTTGTTGATTGTTTAATTGTTTAATGAATTGTTTGATTGAATTTCACTTGGTTAAGGATATAAAAGGTGTGGTGAAACATAAATTAAATGTATTCCTTGAGAAGGCGAAGGCCGAGGTACCAGAATGCAATAAAGCAAGAAGATTTTTCACCATTCAGAGAGTGCTTGTGTTGCATTCCGAGTTTTTTTCATTCATAGTCTACTAGTGTTTTTTTACTATTTCACGATGTCTTTGAATGCTTCTGCAAGCGCTGATCCAGGTATTCCACAATCGAATCAACCAGTCAATTTCATTTCCATGTGGAAGGAGAGGGACAAAAATTAGCATCCAAGGATCCCTGGAGCGGAGTTATCACTGACTGTTCATCCAAATATACTGAACTAGAAAAGGCGATGGTAAAAGAAGTGACTACATATTATGACATTAAATTGCTAGAGAAATATATCAGCCTAAATATAACCCCCAGAGGATTACGGGTAGAACGTTTACCTGCCTATGAGTTCGGAGAAGAGGAGGCAGATTTGTCCGCAGAATGGAAGGCAGTTTCACTCAATTGTACTATCAGCTGGTTGGGCATTCTCATTAGAAGAAATGAGAGAGTGCTCGACAGAGTTCGTGCGTCCATTCTGCAATTACAAAAGGAACTGGTTTGTGAAAGCTCGAGTGTCATTTTCGAAGGTAACATGATAGACATTAAAACTAGAGTGTCTAAAGTGGAATCTGAGGTAATCATACGTAAGAAAAAAAAGCTTTCTAGAGATATCAAAGACCATGAAACTGGCAAGATATTTTCATGGCAATATAGCTTTAAAAGAAAACGCGGAACCAGACGTGACGTCAGGGGCCAGGTTAGAAGTGACTCAGTTGGAGATTCCACGCTTTCTTCAGTGGAAACGGAGTCGGCAGGGAGGAAGAGTGTTTCATTCGAAAATTTAAATTCAGTACAAGACGCAGAGACCAGGGTGTTGGATGTGGCAGATGACTCGAACGAAAATTCAACGCAGAGTGCTACACAGAATAAAGGAAAAGGGCGCCGTTTTCAAAATAAGAGCAGCAGAAGATGAGGGCAATTCAGTTAGTCCATACAATTTTGACTCCAATGCCTCTTCATTTTTGGTTGCTATGGATGTTACATACAAGAACTTTGTGCCATTACAGAGCCATGAGACCGTCAATGATCCTGTGTTATTATCTACGGAAAGTGAGTCTGGCCGCATTTTAAACTATTCTGATTGTGACATTTCTGCCGAAAGTAAAAATGTGCTGTTCAAGGGGCCTAAGTTTGTTCCAACACGTTTCCCTTCTTTATCGGACATTCTACTAGACGTTAAGCATTTTTGTAGAAAATTGCACTTAAGGGTATTTTTTGAAGAAAATAGAATAAGAAGGGAAACGGAAAGGGGAACGGAATCTGTTCTGAATGACTCCATGGATTCTGTTCTGGACAGTTCGTTAATGGACATTTCTTTGCACCAGAATGACTTGGTAGATATTTTCACTGTTGAAGAGAACATACTGAATGTGAATGATGATGGGTTTTGTACTGGTTATGGCAGATTTGATATGCCTAGAATGTCCTACGAAAGCAAATTTAATGTGCCCAGAAATAGTGCAGCTTTACTGATGTTTGAGAAAACATTATTTAAGCAACTAGAGCGTGAGCATGAAATGTTTACTAGAAGTAAAAAATTGTACAACTTGAATAAAAAAGAATGGAATGCTTTGTCAGATATGAAAAGATCTAGTGAACATTTAGTTTTCACTCAAGCAGATAAAGGGGGTAACTGGGTGATTTTACCCAGGGATAGATATAATAAGATGGCCCTAGAGCTGCTAAATGATGTTAAGATCTACACCAGGTTAGCTTCCAACATGTTAAAGGATTTTAACTCTGCATTATTAGAAATTCTTGAAAAAGGTGAACGGTTAGGATTTTTCACGTCTAAGGATGTGAAAAGGATGTACAGGGAGAACCCAAGGAATGCTAGGTTTTTCATCATTCCAAAAATTCACAAAGACGTGAGGAACCCACCGGGCCGCCCCATAGTTTCGGGGAAGGGCTCGTATTTGCAAAATGTAGGAGTTTTCTTAGATTCAGTGTCAAAACAATATCTACATAAAGTGCAAGCTCATGTCAAAAACACCAGAGAAGTCAGCGAAGACGTGAAAAATATGCTTTGGGAACAGGATTTTTATTGGGCAAGTGTAGACGTAAAGTCATTATACACAAGCATCAATAAGTATTGGGGTTTGGTGTCCATAGAGAAGATGTTGGGTGAAGGCCCAAGAACTAATTATATTATACAACTTTTGGAGTTTTGCTTAACTCATAATTGTTTTGAGTTTGAGGGAGAATTTTTCTTGCAGAAAGAAGGGACAGCTATGGGGGCACCATATGCACCCTCATATGCTGTTCTCTTCATGGCCCATTTCGAAAATTCCTTCATTTACACTAATAATTTTTTCAAGACGAAGGTGGTTAAATACAAAAGATATATTGACGATCTTTTGTTTCTGTGCAAAGGGGATCCCTCGGATTTTGATACTTTCATTTCCGAAATCAGAAGAAATCCTTGCAGTTTGGACTTTACTTATGCTAAAGGGGGTAAAAAAATACAGTATTTGGATGTTGAATTCTATGTAAGTTTTAATAACAGGATTCAATACAGACCTTTTCACAAAGAGACAGCTGCAGATAACTTCTTGCATGCTTCCAGCATGCACAGTGGGCCATTATTAAACTCTTTGCCTTTAGGGGAGTTCAAACGCATTGGACACAACATTTCTGATTTATGTATGGTGGGAAATGAGTTTGACAAAATAGAAAGTAAATTAATTTCGAGGGGTTACCCTGTGGCCGTAATCAGGTCAGCCAGAAGGAATGTTGAGAAGGAACTGGGCCTGTCAGTGCCTGAAAGCCCAGAGCGGCATGACAAAAAAACAGTTAGAAATAAATATTTAAGTCGGCAGGTTTCCAAGGGCAATTGGCTGGAAAATAATGAAGTAGAGGTCATCGAACAGGAAAAGTTGTTTTTTGTTACCAAATTTTCCCATTTTTCTGAAATTTTAAGGGATACAGTTCTAAGTTTGTGGCCAATAGTTTTGGGGGATGATAGAGTAGGGAATTTTTCCCCCAGAAAAATCATCTTTTCTTATGGCAGATATCCCAATTTAAAAGAGATTCTGAATACCAGGCATTTTTCAATGAATAACATCAGAACAGAGAAGGTCGGGACATACAGATGTGGCAAGTGCAAGGTTTGCAGTAAAGTGAGGAACCTAGATGGCACAAAGATTAATAATGTGAGATATAAAGCTTTAGAATATTATGATTGCAATTCGGTAGGAGTAGTATATATCATCGGTTGTGGGTGTCACAAATGGTATGTTGGCCAAACTACCAGAAAGGTTAAGTTACGAATCATGGAGCATCTGGGAGACATCAGGCACAATAGACAGGAGAGTCCGGTGGCCAAACATTTCGTGGATTTTCACAAGGGGGCATTGGATGGATTTATATTTTGCGTTTTAGGAAGGCCAGCTAACGCAGAGGGTGATGCTGGATTTCATAAGAGATTATTGGAAATGGAGTCCAAATTTATTCTGAATTATAAAACCCACTTTCCTAATGGTATGAATCTTGATATGTGAACATTGCAAAGGCTAGCGCAATAGTAAGGAAAGGTAGTTTATTATTGATCAAAGTAAATAAACATGGATACTAAAAAAAGATATTTAAGAATGTATATATTTTTGTATTTTTGTAATCTATAAACATATGTCTAGGGTTATATTTATTCAGGTTTATTTGCACATAGATATATATATGAAGAAATGTATTTGATATATTATCTAATATAAGCTCAAAAACTATACATGGGGTTTACATTGTATAATGTTAGAATTGAATGTTATTTATTATATTTGCGTTAAGGGATACATGAAAAAAAGAAAAAATGGTGTTTTTTACATTTGAGTGTTCATCTAATAAGTTTGTTTGAAACTTCATGTTTTGTTATAAGGGATTAATTTATTTTGATAATGTGTTTCTTCTACAATGTTTTTTTGTAATGTTCATCATTTCATTTTCGCAATGTTCAGGATTTTATCTCAAAAAAAAAAGAGTATATGTGTGGTTGTTGATTGTTTAATTGTTTAATAGATTGTTTGATTGAAGTTAATTTCACTTGGTCAAGGATATAAAAGGTGTGGTGAAACGTAAGTCAAATGTATTCCTTGAGAAGGCGAAGGCCGAGGTACCAGAATGCAATAAAGCAAGAAGATTTTTCACCATTCAGAGAGTGCTTGTGTTGCATTCCGAGTTTTTTTCATTCATAGTCTACTAGTGTTTTTTTACTTTTAATATTTTGAAGGGGACCCATATATATACACACACATATATGTATATATATATATATATATATATATATATATATATATATATATATATACACACACACACACACATATGTGTGTGCGTGTGTGTGTGTGTGTGTGTGTGTGTGTGTGTGTGTGTCTATCTCTGTGTATGGATACTCTGCAGATGGTCAAGTGAAATTTTGATGAGGTCATACTCGATGAACCAAAAAGTCCAGAGATGTCAATGGCATATAACAAGGAAAACAGAAGTTGCCATAACTGCAGGATATATACTACTGTTCATTTTGATAATTCACCGTAGATGTGAAGTGCATTTTGTGCAATGCATCAAAACTGAATATACTCATGTGAATATATATCTATTGCTCTATCTATGTAGATGTATAGATAGTCATATATATGCACTTACTAGTTTATTGATCAGTGAAGACCTTTAGAAGAGTGCGTGTCCATCGGTGAGGTACTTACTTTATCAGCAGAGTGCACTTCTTTTTTTTCATCAAAAGCACTTTGTCTTGTGCAGGGTTTACTGAATGGAGGGACGACAACTACTGTTTTGTACAGGGATGTGCTTTACATTACAGCTGTCTGTGTTGATACGGAAACTTTGGGATATATCTAAAGTTTTGCAGTAGTGCTGAGAGTTTGTGTATATGTGTGTGTGTGTATGTGTGTGTGCTCACACACATATACATGAGTGTTTGCAGGAAAGGTCTACAGTAAAGGCTGGGCAGGGGAATAATTTATAGTGGTATGCATGTGTGTCTTTGTATAGGTAGTGTGTGTGAGGGTCTTGAGTAGTGGTACTGTTAGGGAAATGTTTTTTCATAAATAAATGCCTAGGGATGGGTTTAGGAACAGAGTTATAGTTAGGGTCATTCCTCTCAACCTCTTAGAGTTGGAAATCTGGACAAAGCCACAAATAAGGGAAGGGCAAAAGGCTAAAATTAAGAACACTTTTTAAATATTGCTCTTACAAACTTAGAAAGTTGATAGAATAACAGGTTTTGCATTAGCATGATTTTTCTGAAGGATATGAAGTCCGAAACTCAAATGTCTGCCATTATTTTCTTACTTTTTTTTACAATTTTTTAGTTATTTGTACACTATATACTTACATATATTCCAGGTAAGTGCAATATTTATTTATTATATCCATTGTCAGTATTATTTAACTCACTTACGTGCAATATTTTCAAAAAGTTTGTCAAAACTTTCTCGGTCAACAAATGTTAAATAAATAAATATTAGACAAATAACTTAGGCATTTCAATCTGTAGTGTGTTTTGTTTTACTTTAAATAGGGTAGTTAATTTAACTCATGGTAGGGTATTCTTTTTGCAGTGTTGATAAATGTCTCTGCTCTTTCTTGTGTGTATTGGGAGTAGTATTGCATTTGTTAGTTATGTTTATTCCGCTACTTGTATGTGTTGTTTCACTTTCCTTTCAAATCTCAAGAATTGAACTGATGCACAAAGTTTCGTTTAGGCTACATGTGTGTAGTTCTAAATGCCAATAAAGTTTACTCTGACTTTGAGTTGAGTCTTGAATGATTTGCCAATGATTTCCCAGAAAAAACACAGTTTTATGAGAAAAAGACCAAAATATGAAGCATTAGTCTATACATTCTTTGACGAAAGTCTGGACAGCTGAGAGGTATGGTTAGGGTAAAACACACAAACATAATGTTGTGAGATCTCAGCTGTGACACTCATATAGTATTTAGGTGAATGCTTTAGTATGTAGGCATTTGTTATTAACATTTGATAAACAGTTTATTTTGCCGTCATCTTGACTTTTGCAGATGCTCTTGATGCAACATATGTAAAATGTGTTACCCTGGATATTTTAAGACTGCTGCTCACATATACTGCAGCCAGCAAAGGGTGGCTACTGCCTTAGTTATCATCTTTTTGATCTTTTTTTTTTGTCTTTTGTGATGGTTCACTTTTTTGGCATAAAGACAGCCTATCTATTGCACATATCTTTTGATTAGTGCATTACAGCCATTTAATTGTACTCTATTGTGACCACTACAACATTGCTGTTGATCATATAGTTTTATGGTAAGTACGTCATATTTAATTTGAATATTAATGATCAGTATCTGAGCAGTACTCTACTTTTTCATTTTTGTACATACAGTTTAGCTGTGTCTTTGAAACTTTCCACTGCATAAGTTTGCGACATTTATATCTTTATTAAGACAGCATGTGATGCACACATGACATGTGGACATTCATTGATTCATCATACTTTGTTCCTTTCAGTTATGTTTTGCAGTATATGCTGAGAAGGCCGATACATAGTATCTCAGGTTAGACAACTTTACAGTGGAAGAGACTGTAGTTTGAAGAATAGTGTACACATAGACACACACACACACACACACACACACACACACACACACACACACACACACACACACACACACACACACACACACACACACACACACACACACTCTCTCTCTCTCTCGCACATGGTTTCACACTCTTAGACTATGGAGGGGCAAACTAGCCAAAGACAGGCCGGGCTCTGGTTAGCTACATATGCTATTGGTCTTTTAGCTACTATATTTGCATGGTTTAGTAGTGCCATAGGCATCTATATAGGTTCATAGGTTCATAGATAGGTACTAGGCTATGAGCCCATGGGCCTAAGTAAGCCTAGCCAACAAGGTTCCCTGGCTTATGCCACCCAAGAAAGTTAACTTCCTGTGCCCCTGTGGAGCAGAGCCACAGAAGTGATCCCTGGGGTGTATTTCCTATTTCCCATCCACTCATCAAGATTTTTCTTGAAGAGTGCTAATGAGGAACTTTGCTTGACATAGATGGGTAGCTTGTTGAAGAGTATAGGAAGTTTCTGGGACAGGAATCTATCCCTCCAGCATGTCCTATTTATTGTGATGACAAGGTTTAGGTCCCTAGAACATGTAGCTCGGAGGGATTGGGATTTCTTAAGGTGTAGCATGTCCAACAGCTCTGGGTTTAACATAGCTTTATATGTTAGGCAGAGATCTCCTCAGAGTAGGCAATATGCTACAGAGTAAAGCTGGAGTTTTTTGAGAAGGTCAGTGTAGGGCATCTGTTTGAGGCCAGTAATCCTCTTTGTGAGGTACTTCTGTGGCCTTTCCAGCTGCTGCAGATGTCTTGTAAGGTACATTCCAAAAGGGGCGTTGTACTCTATAATGGGTCTAATGAGTGCTGAGTAGAGGGGAACAATGACCTCTGTTTTCCTGGATGAGAACCCTTTTGTGATGAAGGATTTCCTGACTACTGTGGCAATGTGATTATCAAAGGAGAGACTATTGTCCACCTGGGTCTCTTATCACACATTCAGCATTAAGTAGACTGTCGTTTATGTGGTAGCTCATGGGTACAGATTTTTTTACCAAAGGGGACGACAATGCATATTTTGGCATTGAGCTTGAGGCCATGCCCCTTACGCCAGTCATCTTGCATGATAAGGCACAACAAAGACATCAAGTATAGCACAGTACAGCTGGCTGGAAGGAGGCCTTCAGCAGTCCTAACTCAACAGCAGGGGTTCATTGCATCTTGTGTTGTGGATGTGAATTATATCATTATCCACATATGAAGAATGTCATTACATCCCATGCTGTGGCTATGAATTGTATTTTTATCTCATATGAGGAAACGGAGTTCAGTTTCCCATCTAGGTTGACTGTGATCTTATAAAATCCAAGCTCTGTACATTTGCTTGATCCATGTTCTACATATTCACTGCACCATGAATGGACAGAAAAATAGACAAACTAACAAATCTGTAGTCTCAAAAAGACAGTCACAGCCACACAGACAGAGCAGCTGACGTATCCAGTGTACAGCATGAGTAGTCACCCCATTAGACATCTTCCACTAAAAGATCATTAGCACACAATGGCCAACCTGCCATGCCACCTGATGAATCTTGTGTGGGGGCAATGGCTACCTTTTCCAGTCATTTGAAAGTTCTTATCATCTGTTGGAGAGATTATTTGCTCTAGATTTTTTGCGTTTTTACAACTTTTGATTGTTGGCCTACTAACATCTGACATACCGTGTTTTTGCAGGTGCATTGGAAACAAATTCCCAGTCTGGGATTTCTGACATCCTGTATGTTGTTTTACCAGGCTGATACATTTGTGTTATTTGACTGTATTACCTACCATGCTGTAGAAGTTTTGTTTTGCATTTGCCATGCTGTGACATCTGCTATATGTGTGCATGTGTTTTTACATAGGTGTGTCTGTGTCTTTCTAAAAGCACTGTGCTTCTGCCAAAGGTGGGTGATAATGTATCTTGAAGCTGTCGTGAACAATTTCTGACTTAGAGGTCTTTCCATGTCACGCAGTCTGCAATTGTTGCAATGTTTAGTCAGGATAATCTGAAGCCTTTGACTAAAGATTTTGATGCTGAATCTGATGACATCCACATAGCAGACACTGAGTGACATCTACATATGAACATGGATGATGTTGGCTCTGACGATACTCACAAGTATTAGGTGATGTATCAGCATGATCAGTCAGGAATAAAAGCAATGGTGCATCTGAAAAAGTGAATGTACTGATAGACAATTCACAACATGTATGTTAGAGTGGTGATCATACAAGTTACCAAATGCCACAGCCTTTGAGGGCAATGAAACCGATGACCTTGACCTAACCTTTTCCTCAGCTGAAGCAACTTATTCTATTGAGCAGTCAGATAGGCATGTATCTGGTCAACATATCCTACAGCCACATATACACAAATGTGGAATATTAACATACCTGCTTGTTGGAGCAGTTGACTGTGCAGATTTAGCCTGCCTAAGAGATGGGTCATCCTGCACAATTCTTGCAGAATACACTTATACATCATTAGTACATGATTTGTGGACTACACTTCACTGAATGTTGTCTATGCCTTCTGCTATTAAGTGAAGTGACTGTGGAATGTGGTCTTGTAACCACACTAGGAAACATGACCATTACTGTCAGGAAGTTGTGTCCACAAATATTCAGGTGTATGGGCATGTTTCAGGGTTTATGACACAGGCCATGGTGTCCATGCATAATAGCAATTATCAGGCTGTGACTGACATAATGAGACTGAGTAGGAACATTTTCTGTCTGAGGGATCATATTGCTGGCATTAGCCAACAAAGAGTAGATGTGGCACATGCCACTCTGAGCTTGACATATCCATTACTGCATACGGTGCAGAAGCTGTGAAGGCAGCTTTGTAGACTGCACACCAAGCATGACATGTTCTGGCATCCATATCCTTCTGTCAGTATCTATATCCAACCATGGCTCTACCATCACCAGATCTACAACTTTCAGAGGGTTTCTTGTACACCATCTTGAGACCATCCAGTTTTTGGAACCACTGTCCTAGGTAAGCCAGTTGTTATTGTGCCTTTCATTGTGCATGCTCCTAGTTTAAATGTCACATTGCAGGTGTACTTGGGAAGATTGCAGTCATCATAATGCACACAAGTAGAAAACTGCTCTTTTACAATTAAATACATCTCAAACAAGCTTATATCCATCCCATACTGACTACTGTGCTGGCTGGGGCAGCATGATACATTTAACACATCATAAATAAGAAAACACAACAGGAAATATGCATCATTCCACTGGCCCAAAGGAAACTAAGTACACAACAAGCTGTTTGTCAATATTCCTGAGATACTTTCCACTAAGTTAAAAAATAGTCAGGCAAAGAGGAAGACAAATCATGCACATACAATAAATGGATGTTTCTACGCCAGGTGTAGCTCTATTAAAATGGCTTGCAGTTCACAATGACCAGGCCATTGGCCTGACAAATGCAGTACACCGAGCATAACATTCATACCCCAACCGGAAACATACATTGCTACCACTCATATACATGACAGTGAGCAAATAATAGATTATTATGTTGATGAAAGAGTCACAGCTACATACTACATACTGGCGGGGGATTTAAAGCCTACATAGTCTTTTTTGATCATGTGTACATCGCGACATGATGCGCACACAGATGAAAATATTTTTACATTCAGTAAACTCTGTTTAGCGGCATGCATTCACACGCAAACATGGCAATTTCCATGGCATGCAAATTACAGCATAAGTAGATTAATTTTATGCTAATGAAACAAACCAACATGGTGGAGCATACCTCTCAACCTCTTAACACAAGAAATCTGGACAAAGCCTGACATAATGAGGGGACAAAGGCCCAAAAATAGGGAAACATTTCAAATATTGCTGTTATAAACTTACAAAGTTGATAGAATAAAAGGATTTGTGTTAGCATACATTTTCTGAAGGATATAAAGTCTGAAACCAAATACGTCATTATTTAGTGTCTTTATTCCTAAGATCATCCCATTGATTTGTAAAAAAAAAACACAATTTTTATGAGGAACAGGCCAAAAATATGAGGCAAAAATCTAGACATTCTGAGAAAATTTCTACAATTGAGAAGTATGCAGTGGAGCGATTCACGTAAAGTAACCATGTAGACTCTGTGTTCATGTTGGCTGTGTATTCAAAAATTTTTCAAATACAGCCACTGAAAAGAGTCTACATGGAAACAAGAGCAAGTAAAACTGATTAGATTTGAACAGAACTGACCTTAACATGTAACAGCAGACACATTATTACATTATTAGACAGGGTGGATGCTACAAAAGTATAGTAACAATAACAACAATCCTTTTTTAAGTGTCTTGACATAAATGTAGTTTTGCTTCCCCACCCCAAAATGAAGAATATATTTGTAACTACTGTAGACAGCTAAAAGTGTAAACCCAGCGATACGGACAATTCATACTGTCATGTAAGCATATGCATTATGTATTTGATGGAATACAGTCAAATTTTATCAAACCCTGTATTCATCTGTACAGATATATAGCAAAGTAATACCCTCCCTTGTGTGTACAACATTGGGCTCCCCTTCAGTTTCCCTATCTACACAGTTACCAACCATGTAGATGCAGGGCTGTCAAAATGGTGAATATGCAAATGATGTCAAAACTCATTAAAATTGCTGAATCCAAAAGAATTATTGCCATATAGGGATGTTAATTTTGTCTAGGCACTTCCACAGTGCTCGTTTTCAATGGATGCCAACAGTGAAAGATAAAATCAGGGAGTGTGTCAGGTTACACTTACAGAGGTGTATATGTAGGTCTGTGAAGTGTGAAAGTGTATGTAAGCAGTGCACAATTCACAAGTTCTGTTTCATCCTCTTTGTTTGTTAAAATGTGTTGTCTCTGTTCTCCTTAAGGATTTTTTTTTTAATTTTGTCATTGTTTGTACGATGCAGTGCTTAGCACAGCTATGGGAAATGGAGAAATGAATGGCAGGTTTCTCAGTGCATGTCACATACCTATTCCTGTGGCAACACGTGTATGTGCAAGGCTGGAGTATAGATGGTCCTGGGTTCTAATACAGGGTCTGCAACCTTTTCTTCACTTTTTGAGCTGCATGTTTACACGATATCACAGTAACAGAGGAAAGTATTAACAAGTAGGTGAGCGGAGGGGTGCTGAGGTGTGCATAATGCAATACTGAGCACTAACAGAGTTAATATCTTCAGTTAAGCACCAGATATTTTTCATAGGTGCTAATTAAACATAAGCAGGTGATTTTCAGTACAGTGGAGCTATTCAACAAGCCATAAAGCATCCATGTAGCTTCCATTATAGTTTTTCCTGAATACTTCAATACCATGGGAGTAGAGACAAGGAAATTTTAGCCCTGAAATAAAATTGTGTCAGCTGCTACATTTGCAAGGAAAGTTCTGAACCTAGAATGTATTCTTTAATAATATTATGACATATCCTTGTATTTCTTAACTTGGTGCAGTAATCAGGTAAATAGTGGTGGATTTGTACAGAAAGTACCTTAACATGTAAAAGCAGACACTTATTTTGTCCATTACTATTTTTTTCTCATTCTTCTCAGTTTTAATTGCTCTTTTTGTGTGATGCTCTACATAGCGCAAACAGTGGAAGTGGGGAACAAATATATTGCAGGTTTGGCTGTGTTTACCTGGTTTGTACAAGGGCGTGGTGGACCATCGAGGAAGCAGACAGCCAAAAGTAGAAACCAAATGTATTCAATGAATGCCCTTGATCAGTGTAAAAGCCTAGACTGGAGTTCAGATGGTACTGGGTTCTAGTATAGAGTGTGCAACCTTTGTTTTACTGCTGTGACATTGCTATTTACAGTAATGAAGTGCAACATAGACAACTTTTCCCTTAACATTCTTGTAGCAACAGGTGAAAGTATAGGACTGTCATACACATAGTCCTAGGTTTGAATATTACATACAGTATTATTTATAATACTGTATGTAATATAGTATTATTTATAATAACGAAGTAATCTATGTATTATCACATTTATGATCAGATGTATGACTACAGGTATACTGTGTACTATAGTTCTGTAAATGTATTCCTGCTATATTGACAAGAATGGCTTTAACTTTTGCAAAAAACACATACACAACTGCCTATATATGCAACTGTTTGGCACTGTTGCATTCTGCTTGTCAGACGTTAGCAATGTGGCTTGTGTTTTTGCATTGCTTACCTATGCGCAAACAGCTGTATGTATTTGGGTCTACTTCAAAACATTGAAATTTCATAACGCTAAAATTCAAAACATTGAGACCAAAACATTGAAATCCCAAAACACTGAAAACCCAAAACAATGAAAACTCAGAACATTGAAAGTGTGTTTTATGACATTAAAAACTACAATGCACATGTAAATAACATCCCTTTCACCTATAACAATGCCTAAATAACAAACACACTTTCTACTAAGTTTCTGCAGGGGGGCAAGCCACCATACACCGAGGTTAGGAAATTAACCTTTTTTCATTGTAGTGCGATCTTGGAGTTGGTATATTTTATTTATGGGGGTGTGGGAGGTAGAACCCCCCCCCACAGTAGAAAGTATGTTTGTTAGTTAGGTGTTGTTATAGGTGGAGGAGATCTTATTTACATGTGCGATGTAGTTTTCAATGTTATGAAGCTAAGTTTCAATGTTGTGAAATTTCATTGTTTTGGGTTTTCAGTGTTTTGAATTTTTGATATTATGGTCTCAGTATTATGAATTTCAATGTTATGAAATTTCAATGTTTTGAAGTAGACCCATGTATGTACACTTTGTTAACCATCGTGCAAATCCACCACTCACTTTGCTATGGAATTCTTTATATGATGCTTTCTTATTGGTGTGTATTGTTCATTTCCATTGTGTAACATAAAATTATATGTGGAAACACTGCAAACTAAGGGCAAGATCTAACTATACATCATATATGTACAATACATCCATGTGTTGGCCTCCTTAACCAAGCAACACAGCTCTGGGGGTCTCAGTATTTTTTTCTACACATATATCAACCACACTGCAAAGTGTAACATATAATGTTGTGTGGTCCTTCATGGACAGGGCCAGTTGGTGATGCTCACAACCTTGCTCTGCTAGACTCAAACATCCAACTATGCTCAGTAAAGGTAAAGAGTTTTTACACATCTAGGCTTCTACACACCCTAGTGTTGTTAGGCTACTGGCATCATATGAACCTATGAATCTATGTGCCTATGCAGGCCTCCCAACCTGTTGTCCCCCACACAGCCTGCTGTCATCTACTAAACGTTCATCTCCAATCTTGTATAAATTAGACTTGTGCCATGGCACTTGCATAAAGTACTGAATTCTGTAGTCTGTGAACTTAGATAAGTAGGGGTTCTGTTCAACTGCAGTCAGCTGTGTGGCTGTGTGTGTGTGTGTGTGTGCGTGTGTGCGTGTGTGCGTGTGTGTGTGTGTGTGTGTGTGTGTGTGTGTGTGTGTGTGTGTGTGTGTGTGTCTAGCCAGAAGGGCAAGTATGTATCCTGCAGTCATTGCCCGAATCCCATAAATTGACAGTATTTTGATACTTGCACTTGCTTAGAGATCCATCTCAGGCAGGCATCCAAACTTCTTCTGTCCAACATGCTCTGCCGATATTCACTATAGGTTGACCTACAGCCACATAAAAGTCAGACTTGTGCTGTGGCACTTGAGTAAAGTTCTGTAGTCTACGCACTTACATAGTTAGGGGTTCTGTTCTCACTGCAGTCACCTTGGTGCATGTGCTTCTGTAGTCAGCAGAGTAGACATGTTATCCTAAAGTTACTTCTCCAATGGCATGGCTTGCTAGTATTTTGATACCTACACAAGCCTCCACATACATTTCATTCAGCCCTTACAACCTCTTGTCTCCCACATGGCCTGCTGATGCCATCCACTATAAGCTGATCTGCAGTAGGTAAACGTCAGACTTGTGCTGTGGCATTTGCAAATACTGTGTTCTGTAGTCTGTGCACTTAGGTAGGGGTTATTTTCTCACTGCAGTCAACCTGGTGTGATGTGTGTGTGCATGTGTGTGTGTGTGTGTGTGTGTGTGTGTGTGTGTGTGTGTGTGTGTGTGTGTGTGTGTGTATGTGTGTGTTTCTAGTCAGCAGAATAGATGTGCTATCCTACAGTTACTTCTCCAGTGGCATGGTTTGCCAGTATTTTGATACTTGCACAAGCCTACACATCCATTTCATGTAGTCCTCACAGCCTCTTATCTCCCACATGGCCTGCTGCTGTCATCCACTATAAGTTGACCTGCAGCCATGTAAAAGTTAGACTTGTGCTGCAGCACTTGAGTAAAGTAACGTGTTCTGTAGTCTGTGCACTTAGATAGGTAGGGGTCTATGCACTTAGATAGGTAGGAGGGTCTGTTCTCACTGTAGTCAACTGTGTGTATTTATGTGTGTGTGTGAGAGCTATTATTTGACATTACAGAAACACTTTACAGCAGCATGTAGGGCACTGTTATTATCATATGCTCAACAGACAATGCTGATGATATTGGCTATATCAGATTATTGCATATGCAGTCATCCCACCAGGGTATGATCAGGCACTGACATGGAGGCCAGGCTGACATCACCTCATCCGCTACCAAATAGATTACAGTGACATGTCTTCTAATCTATACACATACAGCATGACATGGATTGTAGGCCCTGTGTTATCTTGATGAGAAAGCCCTGTGGTCTGTCCAGCTCCTGCATGTGTCTGGTGAGGTACATGCAGAAGACAGCATTATACTGTATTACTGTTCTGATGGGATTTCATTACAGTAATGTCATACAGGCCTGAGATCTGAATGTGATGGTGTGACTTATGATGTGCACAATAAGTTTGTACTGGAAAATCATTAAAGTGAAAAGTTAGAAAGTAACAAGACACATTGCAGTGTTTTACTTCACAACCCTTACAAAAGAAGACATTATGAAGTAGTGAAGTGATGATGCTATCCACTATATAACTTGACAAGACAAATATAAGTGACAGGTATAATTATCAGTTGAACAACACAAATGCAGATATACTTATGTTGCTATGCACCCTATGCATTGGACACAAAGCTTTTGTATCCCTGAATCCAAAACAGAGAAAACAGGGATATAGCACAGTTATTATCACTTGCACAGGGTACTCTGTGTGTGGGGGAGGCAGCAGACCTAGGCTGATACAAAAGGTCAGTGAGTGTGTGTTAGTAAGAAGGGGAATCAGGTAAGCTGAACAGGTACAAATATGACTCTGTCATTCTACATGTGGGTTTGAATGACCTGAGAGGTACCTCCATAGACAACAGGAAAAGAGACATGGAGGAGCTCTCAGATTATGTCACCCATGTGGGTACAACCCTAGCCCTGAGCAGCACCCTACCATCACCCAGAATGATACCACAGTACAAGCAGAAAATAATTGATTTCAACAACTGGCTAAGTTTCTGGTGTTGTTCTAAGGGGATCCAGTATCTGTCTGCCTGGGCTGACATGATTGACAGACCTCAATGCTTTGCCAGAGATGGCCTGCATCTGTCATCCCTGGGCTTCCGGATACTGGCAAAGGCTCTTGTCAACCCTATAGTGCCTTTTTTAGGCAGTGTCCTAAAGGCCAAATTACCACCGTGACAGCTACAAACAAATGTAATCTGATGGTCATGCTGCTCAATGCTAGATGTCAAACTAGAACTCAGCAAACCATAGAATAGCCAGACGAATGTGAGCACTCCAAAGGACACCAACTTTATTCACAAACAGTTAAGCGCTTTCCTCTCCACTACAGAGACTTCCTCAGAACAAAAATCACAACCTTACCCAACCAAGTTAAATACACCCATAAATTATTCAATTAAGCAACAATTAAAATCCTTAAAGCAATATCAAACTTCCAATGTAAACATAGTTTACCACATTGTTTTAAAAATTCTTAAAAACAAGATTTAAACAAAATGTTACATTGTTTTATATTAAAAATGTGTTTACATAAATTAACAAACCAAAAACAAAGTTTTAAAATTTTTTTTTAAAAACCTAAGTTCTCAAATAAACTAACCTGAAATTTGATTAAGTTTAACAATGCTAGCAATACTAATGGTTTCATTAATGCCTGGAAATCTAGAGGCATCCATAAACAATTGCCATTTTAATTCCATTACATCCAAATGCACATCCAAAATACCCCCTTTTTCATCCTCATTGAGGTGTTGCAAGACCAAAAATTTGAAACAATGTGTGGTATGTTCGCTTATGTGCCTATATAGTGCACTGGTTACCCTACCATGCTTAATGTCACCTAAATGTTCTCCCATTCTAATTTTCAATTTCCTACTAGTTTTACCTATATAGAAAATGGGACATTTCTGACATTTAGCCATATAAATCATCCTTTTACTATTACAATTGTAGTGGCCCCCAATATGCAACCTATGTCCATTAATTTTCACATAATCCCCAGTTTCAAATATGTGTGGACAAAAAGAACAAGCATTACATTTAAAATTACCCACTCTTCTATTTGTCTTGTGTGTAGATCTCACCCCCTCAAGAGTATTCTTAATACATTTATCTCTTCTATAAACATACTTGGGGTGTTTTCCAACTTTAGAACCTATACCTACATCACACTTCAAAATATCCCAGTGGTCATTTAACACCTCAATGATGGAGTTAGCCATCCCATTATATGTTAGCACTAAAGACAAGTTAAAATCTTCCTTTACTTTCCTACAACTATTATTTCTAATGAATCCAAAGCCCAAAATTGGTTTGTATACCCCATGCCTGCACTTAAAAATAACCTCTTTGGTTACATTTTCCAAAAGCCAGCCAGAATATCCCCACTGCTTGAACATTTTACAAATAAAATCCAACTCAATCAAAAAATCAGCTTCTGAACTAACCATCCTAGCTGCCCTTATCAATTGGCCTTTTACCACTCCTTTTTTCTGATAATCAGGGTGGCAACTCCCATAATCTAAATACGAATTTGAAAAGGTTTTTTTCCTATGTATTTTAGTTAAATTTTTTTTCCGGGAATAATCAATGGTTAAATCAACATCTAAGTAAATAATGTGTTTGTTGTTGTATTCAAAGGTGAATTTGAAAAACTCTACAGTTCTATTGATATATACTAAAAATTCATTAAGACTATCCTCGGTCCCTTTCCAAATCAGGAATAAATCGTCTAGGAATCTGGTGTAGTGTGTGATTTGGTTCTTGTACTGGCTATTGAATAAGTACTCCTGTTCCCAGTATGACATTATCAAATTGGCAAAAATGGGGACACAAGCGGCCCCCATTGCTACTCCTTTAACTTGCTTATAATATATCCCTTCAAACCATAGGTAATTGTTTTTCAACACTAAATCCATTAAAACAATTATTTTGTTGATCTCATCTTGATCAAACATTTTGGTTTTATAAAGCTGTTGTTCCAACCAAATAGTCCCTATAGCTTGGGGAATAACTGAAAACAGGTTTACTACATCAATAGTAATGAGAAAAACCTCATTTGTTAGATCAAAACCATTTAACTTATTAATGAAATGCCAGGAGTCCTTACTAATATAATCAAAGAAAGACAAAGCGTTTTGCATCAAGCCATCCAAGTACTTGGAAATAAAGTGAGTTTTACTTCTTTTACCATCCACTATGGGCTGAAATTTCACATTAAGCAAGCCTTTGTATATCTTAGGTATGCCTAATATATTTGGCACCCTAGGGTACTAATTTTTGAGGTAATGGTACTCATCCACATTGATCTGGCCCTGGAAGACCATGTCATCCAAAGCCAAATCGATCTTTCTGTATGCCATGACATTAAGCATGGTAGGGTAACCAGTGCACTATATAGGCACATAAGTGAACATACCACACATTGTTTCAAATTTTTGGTCTTGCAACACCTCAATGAGGATGAAAAAGGGGGTATTTTGGATGTGCACTTGGATGTAATGGAATTAAAATGGCAATTGTTTATGGATGCCTCTAGATTTCCAGGCATTAATGAAACCATTAGCATTACTAGCATTCTTAAACTTGATCAAATTTCAGGTTAGTTTATTTCAGAACTTAGGTTTTAAAAAAAAAAATGTTTAAAAATTTGTTTTTGGTTTGTTAATTTATGTAAACACAGTTTTAATATAAAACAATGTAACATTTTGTTTAAATCTTGTTTTTAAGAATTTTTAAAACAATGTGGTGAACTATGTTAACATTGGGAGTTTGATATTGCTTTAAGGATTTTAATTGTTGCTTAATTGAATAATTTATGGGTGTATTTAACTTGGTTGGGTAAGGTTGTGATTTTTGTTCTGAGGAAGTCTCTGTAGTGGAGAGGAAAGCGCTTAACTGTTTGTGAATAAAGTTGGTGTCCTTTAGAGTGCTCACGTTCTTCTCAATGCTAGAAGTCTAAATCTCAAAGTGCATTCACTTGAGGCACTCCTTAAAATGGAGAACATCCACATTTGTGCTGTAACAGAGACCTGGTTCAAGGCAGCAGAAAGCACACCTGCACTACCAGGCTATAACTCATTCCACACCTTTCGGCCCCAGAACTTGGACCAAAGCTCCAAAGGCAGTGGTGTTTCCATATTCATAAAGGATGCACACACCTCCAGACTGGTAGCCCAACATAACACATCAGAGATACTTCAGGTGGAGCTAACATTGGGTAAGACAGCAATTCAGGTCATAGCCTGTTATAGGTCCCCAACCATGTCCCAAGACACTCACTCTATGTTCCTAAGCACCCTGGAGAATATTAGGGTCCAACATAGCAGTCTCATACTGGGTGACTTCAACTACCCCTCCATTAACTGGGAAAACTACTCATGTACCAATACACTTGCCCAACATTTCCTGGGATTCATTAATTCCAATGCCCTGGACCAGCTCATTCTTACCCCCACTAGAGGTAGCAACATCCTTGACCTGGTCATTACAAACATGGATGACCATTGCTCCTCCCTGGTTAGATCTGACCACAAACTAATCACCTTGGAAATCCACATCCCCCCGCAAAGGTAATCACCATGAAAAACTTCTGCAAAGCTAACTTTGGGCTTCTAAGAATAGAGATGGTTAACTTCACAGCACCCATGCAAATGGAGAATAGTTGCATGACCGCCGAATCATATACCAATGCACTGTACGAACACGTACTCAAATGCATGGATCTTACCCAATAGAACCAAAACGCTCTCCTCCAAAAAAAGGAAGCCAATCTGGTGGTCCCCTGCCATAAACAAACTCTACAACAGAAGGAGAAAACTGATGCAGAATAAGGTGAAGTTGGAAGACTAGAAAAACTCCCTTATCAGCCTCAACAAAAAGTTGAGATCCCTCATCAAATCCTCTAAAGCTAGCTATGAAAACAGAATTGTAGCTGATAGTAAAGACAACTACAAGGTCTTGTATAGTTATGTAAAGAACCTCCAGGGCAATACCCAGATTTGTTCTGAGCTACTGCACAATGGTACCTCCTAGACTGAGCCAACAGATATTGGCAATATACTGTCCGACAGATTCCATGCCAACTTTACCCCCCCCCAGGACCAATCACAATGCCAGTAGATTGCCAGGCACCCAGTATTACCGCTCCACAGGTTAAAATAGCACTGTCCAAGGCCAAGAATACAGCTTCTATGGGACCTGACAATATCCCTGGCTGTGTTCTACATGAACTACAGAGTGAACTGGCACCTCACCTGTGTGCCCTGTTCAATCACAGCCTCACCTCAGGCTTTGTCCAAATGGTGCACTGCTATAGTCATCCCTCTCCACAAAGGAGGAGCAACTACAGACCCTGGAAATTATCACCCCATTAGCCTGACAAGTCTGATATGCAAAGCTATGTAACACGTCATCATGGACCTAATAAACAAGGCTATAGGGAATCTCCAAACTCTAGATCTCACACAGTTTGGTTTTGTGAAGGGTAGATCATGCCTGCTCGACTTGATCACCTTCTTTGAGTTAGTCACCAGAGTTGTGGATGAAGGCAATGTGGTTCATGCAGCCTACCTTGATCTGACCAAGGCCTTTACCATTTACCACTCAGGAATCCCAGAAAAACTCACTAAGCAAGACATCAACCCCTATATATAGCAACCCCTATATAGGTGGGTTGTAAACTGACTCACAGATAGAACACACAGTGTGAAAGTAGCTGACTCCAAGTCAGACTGCCGACCAGCCACAAGTGGAGTCCCACAGGGATCGATCCTGGGTCCTCTCTTGTTTGATATCTACTTTGTAGAAGTCCAGGCTAACATGAAAGGACTCTGGCTGAGAAAGTTTGCAGACAATTGCAAGTTGGGAGACATTATTAACTCCTCAAATGATGTTGACATTTTACAGAAAGGCCTCACTGAAACCGACTGGTGTCAGAACCATGGCCTTAAGCTCAATGCCAAAAAATGTGTTGTCCCCTTTGGGAAAAACCCAATTCCCATGAACTACCACATCGATGGTAGTCCACTGAACACAGAAGGAGTTATAAGAGATCTGGGAACACAGGTTGACAGCAACCTCTCTTTTGACCACCACACTGCCACTGTGGTCAGAAGGTCCTTCTATGTGGCACATCTCATTATTAAGGGTTTTGCATCCAGGAAGAAAGAGGTCATTGTCTCCCTCTACTCTTCCCTTATTAGACTAATCATCGAGTACAATGCCCCATTTGACATGTACCTCACTAGACACCTGCAACAACTGAAGAGGCCACAGAAGTACCTCACAATAGTATCCTAGGCCTTAAACACTTGTCCTATATAGACAGACTCAAAAAACTCCAACTATTTTCTGTCTCATATTGCCTACTTAGAGGCAATCTCTGCTTGACTTACAAAGTCACATCTGACCCAGCTCTGTAAAAATGCTACATCTAAAGAAATCCCAATCCCTCCACACCACATGCTCCAGAGACCTCAACTTCATTAGCACAATCAGCAGAACGTGCTGGTGGGACAGGTTCATAACCCAGAGACTGCCCATACTATGGAATAGATTTCCCATACATGTCAAACAGAGCACCTCACAGGGACTTTACGAAGTAAATCTTGATGTGTGGATGGGAAATAGAAAATTCACCCCAGGGATCACTCTAATGGCTCTACTCAATGTATGCACTGGAAACTAAGGTTGGGTGGCATGATGCCAGGGTAATCCTATGGGCTAGGCTTATAAAGGCTCCAGGGCCATTAGCGTAGTACACACCTATGACCCTATGAACCTATGTAACTGTTGCGTGTTTGTCTGTAAGGGTCCTCCATGTGAAAGTGGTATGTGTATAAAGACAGCCAAGCTCAGTGCTAGCTCTACATCTTGGTATGTCAGACAGGTGTGAGCCATTCATGGTAGAGTTGGCAGTTCATTGTTGTCACCTTGACCATAAGAACTGGCTCTACCAGGAGTTGCACTGACACTTCCACTCCCAAGGTCAGATGCAGTGCTGCAACCGGAATGTGACTGATGTCTGCTGGATGTGCTCTCTTCACAGGAACACCCAGGACCATGATCCCATGACCTGTCAAATCTGGATATGGACAGCATACTCACTGATGCAACAGTGGAAGTACTGCTACTACAAGACCATGATCAGGCATGGTCATGTTGGCTATTGGCAGATGTTGTGGTTGACCTACACCCATGAGTATGCTGTTCCCCTCTCAGCAGACATTTCTTCACAGACACTGCTGAATCTAATGTCTCATTCATCCGATCCATTGCACTGGCAACACAGTGGAGGCAGTCATACATGTCAGCCTGTGCTTTATCTATAAACCTGAGCATCTGTCCATAGATTCTTTCTAAACATTCCTCTGCCTCCATGATGGCCCTAAACATATGTTGAGTAACACAGGAAGAGACACCTGCACCAGGTGGGGGAGGGACAACAGGCTCCCTCCAAGCACCCCTATCAACCTTCCAGCATGGCACCTCAGCCACACTTTGGCTACTGCTAGAGTCAACAGGCACTGAAGCTGCAGCAGCCACACTTCCCTGATCAATGTCCTCATCCTTCACCTGTCCAATATCTGTGGGCTCAGTGGATTGGGTAGGCATAGGCCTACTGACTGTGTCCAGGGAAAATGAAGGGGGGGTGGCTGGATGTCAACCTCTGTGTCAAATTCAACCTCTGGACCCCCTGAGTGTGCCTCAGTTTGGCCACCATCACTCAGTGTCTGCTGAGACACTGACATCAGGTGGCACAGGGACCACACTCTCACTGTCATGATCACCTGTGATAAAAAGGAAGAAACACAGGAATACATTAATATCTGCACTACTATGGTGCAATATATGATAAACAACTAACAGTGCTGCCACTTTTACAGACAGTACAGCAATACACACAACAGACTTAAAATGACACATGATATTTCTTTAAATTGATCTACAGTACTGACATACATGTATTTGACTTACCTTCTGCAGGAGGCATATCTTGCCAGATTCATGATGGTCCTACAAAAAGTTAAGCAAGAAGTAAGGGCAACATAATTACATTTAACAGTAAGACAGGGAGAATACATGTACTCCTCTATATCCGCATTAACTCTACTTTCAACAAGAACATGACTGACAACTCCAAACTGAGCTTATAACTTTAGCGCTGTTCAGTCCCCTCCCCAAAAAGGCATGTGACACAGAATTAACATTTATGTCAATTGTTTTACAATGCAGCAGTATTCAACTGGTCATATAAGAAAGCCTACCTGGAAGCTCTTTTTGGGACTCAGAACGAGAGGCACCCATGTCAAGGACATACTGTGGTCCACTCTGCTGTGAGCTCTCATGATGGAGGATATAAACCAGGAACTCTTTACTTGGGGTAACAGGTGGTTCCTTAGCAGGCCCTTTCCCAGTTACCCTTTGGTTTCAGGCAACTGTAGCTGCTTATCTCTGTGCAATGGTAATCATATCAATGGCCTCATGGTACACATATTCATAGGTTTGGTTTGTGTCCACCCACAGAATTGATGTTCTCAATAATTTGCTGCCATAATTGTTGCCTGTGTGCCATATTGGGCTGACCCCTTCCCAGCAGAAATGCTCTATGTTGGTGGATACAGTCAACAATGATGTTGTTTTCCACCTCACTGTCATTGTGTTCTAAAAGATAACAGAATGATAATACACACAAGTATCACATAACTATAAAGTAACTGTTTCTAGATAAAACAGTAAAGGTAGCCAGTCAGTATAACCCACTGGAAAAACATAAAACAGTCTAAAGATGTGGCATACCAATGACAGGCAGGATGCAAAACAAGGAGAGTAGCACGAGTAATATATCATTGTTTGTGCCATAGCAGTAACTCAGCTGTGCTCCCCCTCATAAGAGTAGTCCATTCTAGTTGGTGACATAACAGTAGCTCTTCTTTGCTCTCCCCACCTACAAAAGAACAGGCAAATGAACCATTTGCTAATAAAACATCGTTAAAATGCTAAATTTGCTTTCAAAGGACCTGTCCCTGAAACATTTGTACATATTTATCAGATGGCATTCTATTTTCATGTATTGTCAATCATGTGTACCTCTGAAATGGCTTGATAAACAAGGACATGCCATTAGTACACTTCTAACGAATGCATGCAGATAAAAGCGTAAAAGCCTTTACTACGCATTATTCATAAATATATTCTAGCATATGCATTATGTAGGTAACAACATGAGAGCATACCTGCTGGAGTTCAATACTCACCTGTAAAGATATCTTGTGAAGAAATACACTTCTGTGAAGTCCTGCAAACATGTAGCAAGTGTCCTCGCCATCAGTTTTGCTAGCTACATATTTGCCTTTTTGTAATGGAGTAGATTATTAATGGATTGCATCTGTCTTAGCCTGTGTTTCAGAGATGCTAATTACAGAATAAGCAGCTGAATTGCATGCCTATCAATCAACCAATCTGGTGGAGCTATTCACCAAGTTATAAAGCATCCATGTAGACTCCATGCTGTTTTTTCCTGTGGATTTCAGAAAGTCCACACAGACAGAATATTAGGAGATGCTGTTGATTTAATCCATTTGTATGTGCTAAAGGCTGCAGGCAAAGCTGCCGCTGCTGATGCCAATAGGCCTAGGCTAAAACAGAGAAGATTTTTCAGGCCACATTTAACTTATCACAACAGATGTGACATGGACATTGTAGAGTGCTCATGGTGGACAGGGACACACTACAGGAACTCTGCGAACTCTGTCAGCCTCATCTCAGAGACAGAGCTTTTACCTCTCCATGTATTGGTTGTGTACTGCTTGCATCAGAGTCAGCCAATAACTAACACTGTGACAATTGCTGCATTTGCAAGATAAGTTCTGAACATGTACTGTATTGTATAAGAATATTATGGCATGTCCTTGTATTACATCACTTGGTACAGTAAGCAAGTAAAAGGTGGGAGATTTGTACAGAAATTAATGTAACATGTAACAGAAGGGAGTTATTTGACTATGTGTCCATTAGCAAGTAGTAGGCCTTAGGCATCAGAAATTCATGCATTCATACCTCTCCAAAGTACTGATGATCACTGCATGCCCTCAGTTTAGCACCATATGTTTGTAATAGGAAATCCTTACAGAGAGAAGTTAGAAAGTAATGAGACACATTGCAGTTTATGACTTCACAACACACACAAGATAAAACAAACAGGATGCAAAACAAGGAGAGTACCAAGAGCAACATATCCTTGTTTGTGCCATAACAGTAACTCAGCTTCGATTCCCCCCTTGAAATGAGTGTACCCTTGCATGTGCTATAACAGGAACTCATCGTTTCTCCCATACCCCAAAAGAACAGTCTATGCTTGTTTGTAACATCCGATCTGCCTTTCATTTGATGGGAACTGCATATCATAGCATTGTCAATTAATATCCTCACACATTTTAAAGTAAATGATATAGACTGGCTTACACACTGCATGTCTCTGAGTACTGTTCAGATAACAGATGAATGACCTAGAAATACAGAAAAGTAAGACAGAGCTGTATGTTTGCAAGCAATAATCATAACAGGTTGTGTGATCACTAAGTGCACTAAATCCATATTGGTTGTGTGAGGAATTACTTCATTTATTTGCTGCAAAGCTGTTTGAGTGGCAAAGATGGACAAGACAGTCATACTGTTTTCTGAAGGTGCATTGGAATGAGAGTTGAAATCTAGTCCTATATAGACATATCTCATGTGTCATAACATTTTGTTATATACTATGTACGTCATAGATTGATTTTCCTCATTTCAACTATTCCTCAGTTGTTTTTGTTTTGGGGGGGGGTTTCAAGATTCACTGCTTAGCACAAATGGGTTTGGCTGTGCTCATCTAGTTTGTACATAGAGCAGCAGTGCACAAACTGGTTGAATGGACCACCCAGGTAGCAGACAGGACCCAGACAGCTGCAAACATAAACTGGATGCATTCAATTAATACTATTAGTCATTACACAGACACTTTACCTGCCAGTGTGGACCCTTGAGTACTGTGTTTGTGTGATGGTAAGCAATGTGCAACATTTTCAAATGCTGCAAAATCGAAAAGATCACACTCTCAGTAAGCACGATACCTGCAATTGGTGGGAAAACATCATTCTACATTGGTCTTGATCTGTGGTAGGCATGGCAGGCATTCATGGAGAGGTTTTACGATTCTGTGCTCAAAGATGGAGTTGCCAGGAGTCCAAAGGGTTTGTTAGACTCCTAGTGAGTGAACATGGGCCCAGGCTATTGCAGAGGGACTATTGTGGCTCAGATTACAAGTTTGAGGCATGGAATAGTCTTGCCTGGGCTTTGACCAGTACTATCAGTATCTCTTTCACTGGTGAGCAATGTAGGAATCACTACAGAGACTGCCAGATGAGGAAGAAGGATACCCTTGAATATTAGATCAAGGAAATATAGGACTGGGTGCACCCCCACAGATGTGTAAGTACTATTTACAGTGGCTACTTGTTAGACTAGAGTTAAAAGCTGGATATAGTCAGGATTGGTATTCATAATGGTATTCTGTTCTGTTCTGTTTTTCTGTAGCCATTACAGACCAAGAACTGAATGCACAAACCCATGCCACTAGATTGGCACTGATGTGAGAAGCATGTTGTATGTATGCATCTGAACAGTACTGTTATTTTAGCATTAAAAGTAAAGACACCTTTGTTTTGGTTTATTATACAGTTATATCAAATTGAGCATGCATTTTTCAACTGTAACAGGGAGGTATGCATGCATTAACAACAGTTCAGTGTTAGAGAGTAGTCAAAGGTTGTGGGTTCAAAAGCCACACTTCCCAAATATGCAATACAATTAAGTTTTCATCAATATTGTAATGTAATGTCAGACCTCTAAAGCAGTAGCACCAATGGCCTGCTGTAAGTATAGTGTGCATCTGTTATGATGTGGGTATTCTTAACAGTAGAAAAGTTATTTGTTAGGACTTGGTAGTCTTAAAAGTAAAGGTAACAGAATAGGATCAAATAATTGTATCAAAGTATTGTGTGTCACATATGAAATTTCTAATGTTCTTCCTTGGTTTTCTCTCACTACAACCCTTATCTTCTCTTTTTTTTTTTGTTTTAATTTTTAATTTTTTGTTTTTTCCTACAGTACAGCGGGTTAGGCCTACCCCACAGGATTCATCTGCCCCCAACTCCATTGGCTATGGCACTAAGGCCGAGCATGTCTGGGAAGCAACCTAGTAGCACACCCTCTGCTGCCCCTTCACTACCTGGCCCCTCAGGTAGTTTTGCCCCACAGAATAGGCCGGTGGTTCCCTCTGGAAGCAGTGGCAGAGGTGGTGATTTTATCATCTGCAATGAACTGCCAGAGCTGCTGTACAGGATTGTGCACCACACAGTTGGTGCATGCCTATGCTGGACAGAGACACTGCTCTTCATCATTGTACTAAATAACATGAGGAGATGCAAACGTCAGATACTGTAGCTACTGGTGCAGTGAGGTGACAGTGATGACAGTCCAGTGAGTGATGACCTGATTCTCACTGTCACCCATTTTGATGTTCATGGGTTTGAGATTTCCTGACCCTCACCCCAACCATGGTTTTTACCCACCTTTTGTGTCCTTAACTGTCCCTGTGTCTTGTCTTGTATATCCGGTATTCTGCGACTGCTTCTTCACCTATTCAAGCTAGCTAACCCAGACATACCTACATCCCTTCACCAACATTTCTCTGTCTCTCTCTCTCTCATTCTCTCAATAAAATAAAGGCACAAGTCTCCAAAAAACTGTCATCCCATACATAGCTCTGTATTTCACACACATGTTGTCTTGACGCACTTGATTCAGTCCAGTTGGTTATACAACATGACTGTGTTGTGGTCACCTCTCTCTCTGGTGTTGACATTGCAAATTCAGCTAATATTCTGCACCTCTGAGCATTTTTTACTGTTGAAGAAATGGATAGCTATGTTTATTGCCTGGATCCCTCCTGCACATTCCTGCTCTCCTTTCACTTTGGTTTTCCCTCCTTGCTCCCCATTTCACAACTGTCTTATTTTTCCCATTTCTTTTCTTTAAAGCATAATTGCATGATGTCATGCATCGTGCACTAATGAGCGGCTATGGCAAAAAGTAGTTATAAGTGTTATATAAAGTTGTATTTTAAACCAGTATCATCTAGCCCAAAAACATTCTCCATTGAGTGCATGAACAAGTGCTGCCACAGAGTCAGTTAATTAGCTGGTATAATTTACAGACTCAATACCAGCTATCACACTTTAGAATTTGGATTTACATGTAAAAGTATTTGAAACTATTACAAACACCTGGATTTGAGCCCAGTAACATCTGCCTCCAACAGCAATGCATTAACATGTGCTGCCACAGAGTCAATGAGGTAGCAAATCTATTCCAGCCAGCAATCCTTGATGTGTGCATATATTTCACATATGTGTGTTCCAGTTATACTGATTACAGTTTATAGCAGTCCATTTGTTCCGCTGGTATAGAGGTCTGAAGTTACATTGCAGTAATGATGAAAACCTAACAGTACTGCGTATTTGGAAAGTGTGGTTTCTGAACCCACAACTGCTGCCTACTCTCTAATACTGTACTATTATTTTGTCATACAGAGTAGTGCATGCATACTTTCCTTTTACAGTTTAGAGATGCATGCTCACTGTTTGAGAATATGGAACTGTTGCTTTGTGCTACAGACTAAGGCATGCATACTTTATTTTATAGTTGAGATATGCATAGTCAATTTGATTCAACTGAATTAAATACCAACTAAGACATCCTTAGCTTTTAATGCTGCAATAACAGTAATGTTCTAATGCATACATACCATGTGCTTCTCGCATCATTACCGATCGCACAGCATGGGATCTCACATTCACTGCTTGCTCCTTGGCAGCTGTAGAAAAAAACAGAACAGAATACCATTATGAATACCAGTCTTGACTATATTCAGCTTTTAACTAATCAGTCACTATAATTGATACTTATAGATCTGTCATCAAAATTATGTTTGCATTGTTCACCAGTGCGGGGGATACCTGTAGAACTAGTCAAAACCCTGGGAATACTATTCTAGGCTTCAGACTTGTATTCTGAGCCTGAATAGTCCCACTGCAGCAACCAGGGCTGATACTCCTTAACTAGGAGTCCAGTAAAGACTTTGAACTCCTGAACACCCCACCTTTGCACTGTAAATTGAACTCCCTCACCAGAAACACCTAACATGACTACCATAGATCAAGCTCAATGTAGAAGGAGCATTTTCCACCAATTGCATTTTGTATCCTGATGTTTTACCAACAATTGCATGTATTGCACTTACTGAGAGGGCACACTTTTTGGTATTGCAGCTTTTGAAAATTATGCATATCACTTTCCATCATGCAAACATGGTAGTCGAGGGTGCGCATTGCTGGGCAATGTGTCTGAGCAATAGTAATCAATGCACAACAGTGGAAAGCAATGTAATTTTAAGGCAAACCTCTCAACCTGGAAACATCAAAAATCTGGACAAGGCCCATGAAAAGTAGGTACAAATCTGTATGCTGATTAACATCTAATTTGCATACATAATTATGTAACCCCACCCACTCCAATGGAATTGTGGGATACCAACTTTCAAATGCAAACTGAAGAACAGACAATAAAAATATGGCACTAGAGTTCCTCTGCAGCCATTTCAATGTTCCATTACCTGGCTATTTCACCCCATTTACCATAAACACTAATATGTGCATACTGCTTTACTTCTACAATGATTATTTGGATTTTATTTTTACATTCTGCAGCACAATAATACACAAACAATAGCAAACATCTGCTAAACAAAACAATACTGTCTCACCATGAAAATAAACTTGGCATTAAAACTTCTCTGCCCCTGAAAGTCACATTCATTGAAACAGCATTGAAACCCACACCACATCCAAAGAAAATGCATCTGGCCATTGGTGGATAGAGATTACCTTTGGGCTATCATACATGTGTTTTTTAATGCACCTTCCTGATTGTATTAAATTATATTCCTTGTATAATACAGCACACTTGTTAGAGCGCATTTTAAATTTGTTTTGAACATTTTCCAGTAAGCAGTGAAACAAAACACACAAACCAGAAATGACAAAACTGCCCAGTACCCCAAGTCACAACATTTCCATCATTACAGCCTTAGTCAAAGTTTACAATCCACCAGTATCCATAAATATGCACAATCTCTGCAAAAGGAAAAGTCATCTAAATAATTCACATTAAAGAGATCTGTAACTAATGAAGAGCTTGTTGCTAGCAAGCAACTTTATATTTCATTGCTTCATCTAAAAAATAAAGTGCCTGCTGCCCTTGAGGAATAAATTGCCTATATTGCATTAAAAATGGTAAGCTATTAATATTGCAATAGGGAATGGATGGCAAACTGATAACAGGTTCATATAGTTACCTACTAGGTATCTCCATTCTCCGCCAAAGAGGACATTCTTAGTACTACAACATCCAGACCCCAAAAGTACACAGTGCAGTATCAGCAATCTAGCTACATAATGTAGGAGTAGAAGCCACAGCCTTCTGCATTAAAAGCAAGCATTCTACCTGTTGTGCTACTAACACAAACAGACTACATAAGCAGCACTAAAATTCTATCCCCCTGAAAAACTATGCAGCACAAGACATCTGGAAAAAGTCAAAATTTATGGGGGGGGGGGGCAACTGCCCAAAATCAGGGACACTTTTTAAACATTGCTTGTATAATCCTAGAAAAGTTGCTAGAATAAAATGGTTTTGTGTTACTATGCACTACCTGAAAGATAGAATGACTGAAACTTAAATGGACGTCATTATTTACTGAATTCAGTTCTCACTTATTTGCCAGAAACCACAAATTTTAAGAGGAATAGACCACAAGTATGAGCTATCTTATCTGCAGTAAGCAATAATACCACAAAGCAATTGACTCCTGCAGTAAGCAATACCACACAAAAAAATCAGAAGCTTAACAGAAAAAGCAATACACTTCTGCAGACTACAGTTTCTCAATTAGAACTGAAGCTTAATAGAACGGAAAAGTAATACACTTCTGCAGACTGCCGTTCTCACACAGAACTCCTTAACCAGAAAAAAGAATACGCTTTCTGCTGCTGCACCACCAGAATTAGTAGTGTGTGCGACTATGTGTCTGTGTCTTTTTTTAAACTCCACCCGCACACCCACTAGTGTAACTAGCATTGCATTTTCTCTTTTTTGCTTTTGAAACTTGAAGTCTAAAGAACAGCGTACAAGTTCAAATAAGCTAACAGGAAACCAGACATAATGACTGTATTGACATCCTGTGACCCAGCTTCACCTAGCCCCATTTGCAGTCGTTCTATAAACAGGTTGCATAACTTTAAAAAAATCACATAGTAAGTACAAAACAATAAAGCAAGTTAAGCAACCAAAGGTCTTTTTCTCATTTGCATTTTTTTTGTAATACCTTGTACTGACACTAAATAAAATAAACACGTCTGCACTCTGCCATTCTCGCACATAACAACTGCCACGTTGGCCCATTTCTCATTTCAGCTTGCCTTAAACAGAAAAAAACACAAATACACTTTCTGAAACTCTGCAGAATTAGAAGCTTAATAGAAAAGCAATACATTACATACACGTCTGCAGACTGCCGTGCCATTTCTCTTTTCAGCTTAAGAGTTTCTCTCGGATCTCGCACGCACATAAGACAATAAATCACCCTTACAATCTTTTTTTGCCCTAGACTCTGTGCACACACACACACACACACACACACACACACACACACACACACACACACACACAAACATACACCTTACCTCCAGTTCCAGCCAGCATAATCTGCTCGTGACAGAATAAATAAATCTCCACTCTAAGCAGCAGAATAAATAAATCAGCAGAATAAATAAATCCAAGCAGAGTAGTTCTCCATGGCACGCTAAAGAGAAGCCACCCAAACACTTCCCGCTCGAGTTTAAATCCAAGCAGAGCAGCTCTCCATGCTAAAGAGAAGCCAGCAGCAGCAGAATAAATAAATCCAAACAGTTCCCACTCGCGTTTGCCGGAAATATGTGCCCTGCGTGAGCTTGAGCTGAATTCCGACTGGTTGGCGGAGCTGGCATTGCTGATGTCATTGCACACGTGATGACGTCAGAAAAACAGCAAATTTTTAAATAAATGTTTAAAAATAAATCGGAAATGAAGGGGTGCCACTCGGGAATCGTGGCACCCCATTATTTAACCCCAAAACTCGTTTTTTACCGAGTAATTCGGTATGGTTGAGAGATATGTTTTAAGGTTATTTGATATACAGGCACTTGTGTAACTGTGCTTGTCAAATGAGGCGGCCATGGCAGCCCAAACTGCAGAAATGTACTTTCATGAACTTAGTACACTATACCCATAGTTATAATTTTGAAAATAAATGGACAATAAAGAGATAAATAAATAACAGGCACAATATTAGTGTCTCAGCCATCCCACATAAAAATATTAATACCAGCTACACTATGTCAACTATTATAAGTGAGACTGACTATAATGTAAAATGGAACAACATTAAAAGTTTATGAAATATGCTACATTCAAACCCTGGACCATGTGTTAGGTAGTACTACACTTACAGTTGTTGCCACAAGAATTTTAAGAAAATGGTTGTGTATGTTGCACTTCATTGCTATAATCTGGAATCTCACAACAGGAAAATAAAGTTTGCATACATTGTACTAAAACCCAGAACCATCTGCATGCCAGACATGCAATTAAAGTATTTTATATAAGTATATACACATGTTTATAGTACGTAGGCTGCTGATGGCAATAGGGACATAATACTTTTTATTCATTTTTTAATTGTTGATGTTAGTGAATGTGGTGTTTGCAATATGTATTGTTTGATTTGGAAAGTAATTAATTAGACAAAGGAAATGACATCATGATGACACCATTATTTGAAAGTTTAAAATGAACAGAATGTGTTGGATCTTTGTCTGATGAAGTATAATATTTTATTATATGAAAGCGCTCACAATACGTATTTTTTACTTGTGGAATAAACGTAATTATTCTAGTTGGTAGTTTGTTCCTGGTTTACCTTCTGACACAGTGCTTCATTGTTTTTCAGACCTGCAATTAACACCTGCTGCCACAGGACTACTTACATGACATGCCCTCTCTTAGTACTCATTGTAAAGCTCTCGCTGTTAATCTTACATATAGGTGGACAATTTATGCATCTGTCACTAGGATTTAGGATTGAAAGTGCTTTCTATGCTGATTGCCGAACAAAAAATGTAGTTTATTTTTGTTACTGCACTACATGTCCTGCATTTTATGTAGGTAAAACCAATGGAATATTGAAAGATAGGATATTGGAACACCTGAAAGATATTAAAAATGGCAAGGAAACCAGTGCTTTAGCTATGCATGTAGCTAAAGAAGGACCAAGGCATAGCTTTAAGTTTTTGGTGTTAGAAATTATGCATAGTACTATGAGAGGAAGTGATTTGGTAAATAGAATTGAATCAAATGAACAGCAATGGATTATAAGGTTTCAGGCAGACAAACCACCTGGCCTAAATAATAAAGTTCCTTTGAAGCCGTTTCTCAAGGCTAGAACTCTTAAGCATTGATTTTTGCTAATGAATTATTTCTGTCATTGTGAGGTCAGATAGTGTATGTATTATTTTAGCAATTCTACTAATTTATTAAACAATTTATTAAATAATTTATTATATATTTATACATATTCTTCATTAATAATTTGCTGCTATAATGCTACTGAATTTTAGTTTAATTCTTATCTATGCTGCTATTACTATTTTAATGTATTAACACTGTATACTAAGAGCCATTTTTTTAATGTGTTATAGCATTTTAGAGATTAAGTATGCAATTAAGTTATGCAATTAAGGGATTGTATTGGTAGGTCCCCTATATTTGTTTATAAAAAGGCACAAAATTTAAAAACAGCTTTTGAACATATAGTGCCTACACTACACAGGATGAATGTATAAATGAGGGACATGCATTCTTTGTCATTATATTCTTGATACCAGTGGTTTGTATTAATAATTATAACGTGAACATTTATGGTAGACCTAATTGTAATACAGCTAAGATAGTGTACTGTGCTATTTGCTCACAGTGTCCTTGCTTTTATTTAGGGAAATCTGAGTGCAAATTGAAAAACAGAATGAGTGAACATCTCAGTGACATTCGTTTCGGTAAAGAAACTAATGCACTGGCAAGGCATATAACCAATAACCCTGGGCATGCTTTCAAGTTTATTCTGTTTTAACATTAGAATGAGGAGACACATCGCCCCTCTTGCTCAAGAAGGCTGAACTGTTTTGGCAGCTCCGTTTAAACGCTCATTTTTGGCCAGGTTTAAATGAAGCTGAAAGTATTAATTGTCTTCTTAAACTAAAAGCTTTGAGTAGATAAAATTTTTATATTTTACATACTTTTATGTTGTTTTTTATTTAATGTTTAATTTTATGCTGTGGTTATACTTAGTTGCATGAATGAAAGAAGGCGTGTGTTTTACTACATCACTATGTTCTCTTTCTATTATTGGATATAGTGTGGGTGTGATTTAATTTTCTGATGTGACTGGTTTATGTACATTTAAAAATATAGTGTTTTACATGATTATCTAATGAAGTTCCTGTTTAATTTAATAGTGGAATGAAAGTGCTTATCTTTTGGAGTTTTATAACATACTGTGTTGCGTTTTTTATGTGCTACTTGATCAGTTGGATTTTACTATCTGGAATAAATGCATTTTGGGTTGCTGAAGCTGTTTTCTGCCATTTTTTATTAGCATATAACTTTGCCAGTGTGAGCTAGCAACATTATTTGTGTTAAGTGGAGATGAAATAAATTATGGTGGCCTTATTTTATTTATTGGTTTATTTTAGTATAACTGGGCATTAGAGATACACACAGACAGCAAAGTAGTTAGCATTGCAGGGCACAGCTATATTCTGTGGATAAGAATAACTGATCCTGTTTTGTCATTATTCTTGCTTTGTAGGACTAATATGATTTTATATGAAACATGTTGGAGTAATTTGGCTACTGCTTGTGTGAAACAAAGTTGAAATACGTTATCCTGGCCACTGTTTTTATCACAAGCAAAACTCTGAAGTGTACTGAGTCAACAAAATGGCTACAACAGTTGGATGAAGGGCAGTTGTCTGCAAGTTAAAGTGCTGGCCTTTGGGCTGTTTGCTTAGTTTAAACAGTCATTAATCTGGATTTGGAGAAAAACTGTGAATGCGTGTAATGCAAGGTTGGATACTTTACTATTGCTACTGTGTACTTAGATAAAACAAACTTGAAATTCATTACTGTGACCATTATTATAATTACTTAATTTTTTATCACAACCATACCTCTCAACCATACCGAATTTCTTGGTAAACACCAGTTTTGAGGGCAAAATATTGGGGTGCCATGAATTCCCGTGTGGCCCCTTTAATTTCCAAATTTCCTGGGTTTTTTTTTTTTTTTTTTTTTTACTCCTGACATCAGCTTCTACAGGCTGGTCTGTGTTCAAATCAGGCAGTGCACAGCAGACCTTCCTTCCCCAGCTCCTCCTCCAGGTAAAAAATATAAATGCTTCTTTTAATGGCTGCAGGCATTGGTGCACTATACCCTTAATGGCATGGCACACATTTGTGTGTGAGAGTACATTTTAGAGAAACTTTTACTTAACAGCTGTGTGTGAGTACATTTTAGAGAAACAGTGTACTATGTTCTTAACTTCTTAATAGCACACATTTGTGTGTGATTACATTTTTTGGTGCTTAACAGCCACAGCCTACAAGCAGTACATTTGAAATGGCAGGAGAAATAGAAACTTTGTGTGATTACTTTTAACTGTGCTAGCTTAACTTTAACTTTGTGCTTAGCTTTAAGTTCATCATCAACAGGCATTTGTGATTACATTTTAGTGCTTAACAGCTGCAGCCATTACTTTTGAAATGGCAGGAGAAACATAATGTGTGTGATTACTTTTAACTCTGCTTATTCACTGCTTGACTTTCAGTATCTTTCACTGCTTAACTGTGTTCAATGTTAATGGCATCAACCGTGTCTTAAATTTACTGGCATTACTGCTTTAACAGCTGATTTGTGTGTGTGATAACTTGGCAGGAGAAATGGAAACTTCATGTGATTACTTTTAACAGTGCTAGCTTAACTTTAACTTCATGCTTAACTTTAAGTTTGTCATCCACAGGCATTTGTGATTACATTTTGGTGCTTAATAGCTGCAGTCAGTACTTTTGAAATAGCAGGAGAAACGTAACGTGTGTGATTACTTTTAACTCTGCTTATTCGCTGCTTAAATTTCAGTATCTTTCACTGCTTAACTGTGCTTAATGTTAATGGTATCATGGCATATCCACTGCTAACATTCTTATAACACTGCACATTGTCTTTTATGCTTGCTGAAGACATGTTACACCAGTTTTATAATTAAACACTTGCTTGTTCCAAAGTCTAGAGGGTCAGAGCCTTGTCTATGGTCCAGATGACTTGGATTGGGCTAGTATCTTAGGCACTGGAGGAGATATATGGAGGGGAGAGAGGTGGAAATACAGAGGGAAAGAGAATGGGAGATGGGGAAAGAGAGAGGAGAGGGAGGGATGAAAAGAAACAGAGGGGGAATGGAAGAGATAGAGAGTAAGAGAAAAGAGACTTTATCTGCTGATCTCTCTCAGGGAGGATAGATGAAGATTCATGTGTTTTGGGTATTCTTTCCATTACAGTCCTTTATTTGTAGGTGAATAATGAAATATAAAGTTGTTTGCTAGCAGCAACCTCTTCATTAGTTACAGTTGTAGATCTCTTTAATGTCAAATTATTTAGATGACTTTTCCTTCTACAGAGATTGTGCATATTTACTGCTACTGATGGATTATAGAAATTTGAGGAAACTTTTATGAAAAATGTTCTGAATTGGGCAGTTTTACCATTATTGGTTCATGCATTTTGTTTCATTGCTTAATGGAAAAATGTTCAAAAAAATTTAAAACTTGCTATAACAAGTGTGCTGTATTATACAAGGAATATAATTTAATACAGTCAGGAAGGTGTATCAAAGAACACATGTATGTTTCATGTACAAGGGGTCTATGATTTGAAAACAACCCAAAGGTAATCTTTATCTGTCCCTGGCCAGATGCTGTTTTAATGAATGTAAGTTTTCAAGGGCAGAGAAGTTTTAACGCTAAGTCTATTTACATTGTGAAATGGTATTGCTTTGTTTAGAAGATGCCTGATAGTGTTTGTGCTATAAATTAAAATGTAAAATAAGTTTTAAATGAAATCCAAATAATCATTGTAGAAGTATGCACATTAGTGCTTATGGTAAATGAGGCAAAATAGCCAAGTAATGGAACATTGTAATAGCTGCAGGGGAGAGGGAGGACTGTGTATGGGAGGGGCCCCCATTTGACCATGATTTTGTGAGAGGGGAAGGGCAGCAACCTCAAAGACAGCCCTGTGCGGCACAAACTCTAGCTACACCACTGATCAGTAGGCCATGGAAAATGAATTTTGGAGGTCCTAGTAAAGTATAATATTCTTTTTTGCTAAGATTAGAATATTGCCTACCAGTAAATGCCCTACTTTTACCACAAAACTCATATACTGCAAGTCACCATATCCTAAGGTTCATCTTCATCCTTCCCAACATGCCTTTCAACCATACTGAATTTCTCGGTAAATACCAGTTTTGAGGGCAAAATATTGGGGTGCCACGAATTCCCACATGGCCCCTTTAATTTCCAAATTTCCTGGATTTTTTTTTTTTAATTTTTTACTCCTGATGTCATCTCGTGCAAGGTATTTGCAATGACGTCAGCTTCTACATGCTGGTCTGTGTTCAGATCAGGCAATGTACAGCAGACCTTTCTTCCCAGGCTCCTCCTCCAGGTAAAAAATGTAAATGCTTCTTTTAATGACTGCAGGCATTGGTGTACTATACTCTTAACAGCACTGCACACATTTGTTTGTGAGAGTACATTTTAGAGAAATGTTTACTTAATCGCTATGTGTGAGTACATTTTAGAGAAAAAAGTGTACTATGTTCTTAATGGTACACATTTGTGTGTAATTACATTTTTTGGTGCTTTGCCACAGCCTGCAAGCAGTACATTTGAAACAGCAGGAGAAATAGAAACTTTGTGTGGTTACTTTTAACTGTGCTAGCTTAACTTTAACTTTGTGATTAACTTTAAGTCTGTCATCAGCAGGCACTTGTGATTACATTTTAGTGCTTAACAGCTGCAGCCAGTACTTCCGAAGTGGCAGGAGAAACGTAACATGTGTGATTACTTTTAACTATGCTTATTCACTGCTTGACTTTCAGTATCTTTCACTGTTTAACTGCTCAACATTAATGACATCATCTGTGTCTTAAATTTACTGGCATTACTGTTTTAATGGCTGAGTTGTGTGTGTGATAACTTGGCAGGAGAAAAAGAAACTTCATGTGATTACTTTTAACTGTACTAGCTTAACTTTAACTTCATGCTTAACTTTAAGCTTGTCATCAGCAGGCATTTGTGATTACATGTTGGTGCTTAACAGCTAAAGCCAGTACTTTTGAAACAGCAGGAGAAACATAACGTGTGTGATTACTTTTAACTATGCTTATTCACTGCTTAACATTCAGTATCTTTCACTGCTTAACTGTACTTAATGTTAATGGCATCATGGCATATCCACTGCTAACTTTCTCATAATATTGCACATTGTCTTCTATGCTTGCTAAAGACATGTTACACCAGGTTTATAATTAAATACTTGCTGGTTCCAATGCCTAGAGGGACAGAGCCTTGACTATGGTCCAGATGACATGGATTGGACTAGGAGCTCAGGTACTGGAGGAGATGTACGGAGAGGGGGGAGAGAGAGAGAGAGACAGGTGGAAAGACAGAGGGAAAGAGAATGGGAGAAGGGTAGAAAGAGAGAGGAGAGGGAGGGATAAAAAGAAACAGAGGGAGAGTGGAAGGGATAGAGAGTAAGAGAAAAGAGGCTTTGTCTGCTGACCTCTCTCAGGGAGGAGGGATGAGGATGCATGTGTTATGGGTATTCTTTCCATTACAGTCCTTTATTTGTAGGTGAAATAATGAAATATAAAGTTGTTTGCTAGCAGCAACCTCTTCATTAATTACAGTTACAGATCTCTTTAATGTGGAATTATTTAGATGACTTTTACTCCTCCAGAGATTGTGCATATTTACTGATACTGATGGATTATAGAAGTTTGAGGAGACTTTTATGAGAAATGTTCTGAAATGGGCAGTTTTGTCATTATTGGTTCATGCATTATGTTTCATTGCTTAATGGAAAAATGTTCAAAACAAATTTAAACCTTGCTATAACATGTGGGCTGTATTATACAAGGAATATAATTTAAAACAATCAGGAAGGTGTATCAAAGAATGTAAGTATGTTTCGTGTGCAAGGGGTCTATAATTTGAAAACAGCCCAAAGGTAATCTTTATCCACCACTGGCCAGATGCATTTTCTTTGAATGTGGGTTTCAAAGCTGTTTCAATGAATGTGAGTTTTCAAGGGCAGAGACATTTTAATACTAAGTCTATTTTCATTGTGAGACTGTATTTCTTTGTTTAGAAGATGTCTATTAGTTTTTGTGCTATAAATTAAAATGTAAAATAAAAGTTTTAAATGAAATCCAAATAATCATTGTAGAAGTAAAGCAGTATGCATATTAGTGTTTATGGTAAATGAGGTGAAATAGCCAAGTAATGGGACATTGGAATGTCTGCAGAGAAGAGGGAGAACTGTGTAAGGGGGGGCCCTCAATCAACCATGATTTTGTGAGGGGAGAAGGGTGGCAACCACAAAGACAACCCTGTGAGGCACAAACTCTAGCTACACCACTGATCATTAGGCCATGGAGAAAGACTTTTGGAGGTCCTAGCAAACTATAATATTCTTTTTTTGCTAAGTTTAGAATACTGCCTACCACTAAATGCCCTACTTTTACCACAAAACCCACATACTGCAAGTCACCAAATCCTAAGGTTCATCTTCACCCCTCCCAATGAACATCATTGCTACACATTTAAAAAAATGGTTACCATTTACTACAGGGTTGGGGGGGGCACATTTTTGTTGTCCGTTCTTTGGTTTGCATTTAAAAGTTGGCATCGTACAGTTCCATTGGAGTGGGCAGTGTTATATAATTATGTATGTAAATTGCATGTTAATTAGCACACATATTTGTACCTATTTTTCATGAGCCTTTGTCCAGACTTTTGATGTTTCCAGGTTGAGAGGTATGCTTCCCAGTGAACATCATTGCTACACATTTCAAAAAATAATGGTTACCATTTACTACAGGGTCTGGGGGGCATATTTTTGTTGACCATTCTTTGGTTTGCATTTAAAAGTTGGTATCCCACAATTCCATCGAAGTGGGCGGAGTTACATAATTATGTATGCAAATTGTATGTTAATCAGCATACAGATTTGTACCTATGTTTCATGAGCCTTTGTCCAGATTTTTGATGTTTCCAAGTTGAGCAGTATGATCACAGCCATATGCCTAAAATGCATGTAGTCAACAATGCTGCTAAAATGGCTAGTTATTGGGGCTGACTGTGGATGAAAATGGCTGATCCTGATATTATGATCAGGTTAAACAATCATTAATGTGGCTTTACAAAATGTGTGTAAAGTAAGTTGGAAGTCTTTACTTTCATCATTTGTATCACAATCAGTTAGACATATGAGGTGTACACAGTCAATTAAGTGGCTACAATTAAAGGCTGTGGTGGCTATCTGTGGAGACAAGTGATTTACCCTTGCAGCTTAATTACTGTTAAACAATCATTGATTTGCTTTAGCAGAAGCAGTGTCTGCAAAGTATTGTAGTTGCTGAAATCAGTATAAAATAACCATTGCTACAGGTTATATATGTGTGTGTGTGTGTGTGTGTGTGTGTGTGTGTGTGTGTGTGTGTGTGTGTGTGTGTGTGTATGTGGGCGGGTGGGTTGGGAGGCATGCCACAGTGTTGACCATAAGTTCTTTCACTTTTTTATCACAGTGAAACATCTGACATGTGCATTATAAGTGCCATTATTGATTATTTAGGCAGGATGCATGTGATGGCAACTGATCATTATCACAGTGAGTAGTACTGCCATCCCATGGCACTTGGCTGTCTGGTTGAGTTCTTAGCTATTGTTCTTTCAGTGTGAAGTCTGTAAACATGCCCTCCTTTTCACTGTGTGTCTTTATCCAGATGCTCTGGTTTCCTCAGACAGCCAAAAGACATGATGTAAGTGAATTGTGTTCCTTTAGTTTACCTGTAGGTAAAGTAGTGTGTGTGTGTGTGTGTGTGTGTGTGTGTGTGTGTGTGTATATATAAAATAACATCTCTGACTGTTATCTGTGGATACGCAGAATATTGCCAGGCAGACACATACATTTTCTTGGTATCAGGAAAAGAAGCAGTTAACATGTCCTTATATTTCAGAAATAAAACATAAAATGCATCATAGAACATTGACACCTTCAGTGCTACTGGGGCCTTTGCTGCCTCTACACTTCATGCAGTACAAGTGAATTTTGACACAGGCTAACTAGGGCCCTCTGCTCTAAGCTCACATAATTTAAAACCAAACCTTTTCAGAGATATGCAGAGAAGGTCTCAAAAGTTTGCGTGTCATCATTATTTCTTTAACTTTCTTCACAGTCAAATCTTATAGGTAAGCATAGAAGGTCACTATAGCTCATCTAGGGGACAGTATACTGTCTGGGAGCAAAAAAACTGCAATACGTTACTGCAATGATAGTTTTCACTTTCTTCACAACTGAACATCAGACGTATATAGAGGGTTATCTTCTGGGAGAAGGAGAAAGAAGGCATGCAGTGTATATTTGTCTGACAGATTAAATATATTAATGTGTTTTAATTATTCTTTTACTTTCACAATTCTGATATCAGAGAGACACACAGAACATGTTTGGAGTGGGCAGTGTTATATAATTATGTATGCAAATTGTATGTTAATTAGCACACATATTTGTACCTATTTTTCATGAGCCTTTGTCCAGATTTTTGATGTTTCCAGGTTGAGAGGTATGCTTCCCAGTGAACATCATTGCTACACATTTCAAAAAATAATGGTTACCATTTACTACAGGGTCTGGGGTGAAAATGCATGCAGTACAGACGTATGACAGCAGCAATTTGAAATATATGACTGTGGCCATTTGCTGTTTCACTCCCATGCCAATCTAATATGAAAGGGAGTGCACGGAAGGCAACTATTTTTTTTTTCTTACTGGGGAGTCGGGGAAGAGACTGTTCCAGGATGTGAATTATGTCCTTGTAAGCATTTATATTCTCAGTTTATTGGTAACTATTATCTTATAAGCTTTGAATGAGACTTGGATACAGCTTGTTTTATTTTTTGGAAAAAAGATGAATATCTTTAGACATAATTTGATCATCACTAGATCAAAAAGCTAGAAAAAAAGCAATAAAATGCACTTCAGACCATTTAGAAACCCACTGATTCTAGGAGAACAGGTAACGCAGAGACCTTCAGCTTAATTCAGATTTTTTCTATAATTAGTACAGTGCAGTCTTGGCCAAAGGATAAAGAGTAAGACATGGTATGAGAAAATAATCCTTCCAAGTTGTACTTTCTCATTATGTATCGCTGTGGGGATACTGTCATGCATCTTTACAGAGAGATGAGTGATAGTTGTGAAATGTTGCAACTAACTTTTAGCTGTGATTTTGACTCTAGTTATCCATGGTGTTGCAAACACAATGTTTCTAGATTTTTGAAGTAGCTTATCATAACAGCAAGTGCTTAAAGGCTCATTTTCCAATTACCTGTTATAGCGGACTTGTATCTTCCCTTTATTCATGATTCTATTTCAAGAGGATGCCTATGTTATTCATAAAGAACAATTTTCATTCAGTTGCTCATAAATACATCAAAAACTAAGCATATGAGTTTTGTGAGACTTAAACTGAAAGGTGATTTTTTAATACAGAACACAGTGATTGAAACTGTAGACTCATTTAAGGACCAGGGTATATGGGTAGATTCAGCTACGAGTTTTTCTAATCATATCAACCAATTGGTTGATGATAGTTATATAACTTTAGGTTCCATAAAAAGATTTATAAAGTCTAGGAAATCAAAAAAAGATATTTGTTAGTTACATTAGACCCAACCTTGAGTATGGAGTAACAAGATGGAAACCTTATAAGAAAACAAGCATAAGTAAACTGGAAAGAATACAGCAGAAAGATACCAAGGGCATCCATGGATGTGAAAATTTAAGTTATTATGAAAGAGTAAAATATCTGAATTTGTGCACTGTCTCTTACAGATATCTAAGAGTAGATCTTACTCAGGTATAGAGGGCATTTAGAGACAACTACCTCAGGGAATTTTGGGGTTATCAAAAAGTACTAGAGAATCATCGCATAACATATGTAGAAGATTATTTCAGGGTAAAAATTCAGAGGGGGGATATGCCAGGGTGACTCTCTGTCACTGCTGTTATTCTACCTTGCCCTTAACCCATTAAGTTGTCTACTTAACAGTTTAGGCCATGGCTATAATTTGGCTTCTAGAAAACAACAAAGTGTAAACACTTCTCATCTTCTCTTTGCTGATGATTTAAAAATGTATAGCTCGTCAGATGAGGAACTGAAAGCACAACTGCAAGTTGTCCAGACTTTTTCAGATGATATAAGAATGTCATTTGGTCATGATAAATGTGCAAAAGCAACCTTTAAAGCAGGAAAACTGCAGCACCAAGAAAACATCAGTTTTGGACAAGAATATGATATGAGCAAGAGGGAATATATAAATATTTGGGAAATGATGAAGGATCAACATAAAACATGAACAAATGCAAATAAAACTTAGTAAGGAATACTTTAGAAGACTGAAAATTA
>NC_056731.1:1492859062-1492974062 GCF_019279795.1 Protopterus annectens | reverse complement strand
AGGGAAATGTCTACTGAATTGAGCATTGGGTGACAAATCCTAACACCTGGAATGCAACAGGCAATATACTTCCCAGACAGTTGCAATATCACCGTTGGGTTGTCAGTTAACTGTGGAAACTGCTACTGCTTACATACAATGGTTGTACGGTGGCCTACTGTATAACACAGCTGATGTCCTCCAAGCATCAGCACCACGAACCTCCATTGATCAGCAGTCAACAGAGCCATGCTGCTGGTAGGAAATTCTCAGTGGTTTTGGACAAAAATTTCAAATGACAGTAACTATTTCCCAACATCAATTACTTATTGTACTTACTTTGTGCTAATTGTCATGCAGTAGAAAATGCAATACATACATCATTATACAGGCATGCTTATAAGGAAGTACAGTAATTACTGGATGAATGTTAATCACCCATCCAAAAACCATAACAAAATACCATACCATACCATACCACAGGTCTTATGACACATTGTTATCACTATGTAGTATGTCACACATCAAGATCTACTGAATAAGCCATTTTGACTATTATCACTGTATTGTGAACAAAATAAATAAAAGTCATACACCCCTGGATCTGAGCAGAGGCACCGTACTTTAAGATCCTCTTGACCTGTGTACTAAGTGATGACACCACTCAAGAAATCATATCACAGTTGTTAAACACACAGACTTCAATGGATAACTTGAGCATTGTATCTGAATGCATATGGCTTCAATTAAATGGAGTGCAAAACTTGGACTTTCTCTCTCTCCAATTGTAAACATTTCCAGTAAGTTAAATGCTAAGTTAAATTGTAAACAAAAGTTTTCTTTGGGAAGCCAGTCTTGTCCATTATCATTCTCTGACATACTCAGTAGTTACCCCTTGCTAGACCCGAATGCTTTCCTGACTGACTACATATTCTGTAGAACTGTGCATTAACTACTGATACCACAGAAGAAATCAAATAAGCTCACACCTGAAGGGATTGTATCAGCAGTATGTATGAAGGGTTATATCATCCCTAAAATGTGGTTTGAGGGCTTAAAATCCTTTAGTCATGTCAGTGTTCACACAAGTGTGATTTATCCATATCAAGATCTGTTGAGCAAGCCCATTCTGTCTGTCGATATTGTGTTACATATATACAGTAATTATACATTTCCAGATTAGAACACCTATGTATTAAGGTCTACACTCTACAGAACTGTGTAATAACATTGATGACATGGAGATGTGTCAGAAACACACATCTGAAGGAATGATTTCAGTGATGTGTTTGAATCCATATGGCTCCCCTAAAATGGCGCTGGAGGGATCAAAATACTGTATCCATATAATTGTTACCCTTAGGTTGAATTATCCACATCACATTAGTTGATTAAGTCATTGCTGCCTATAATTCTGCTGTTATACAATGACAGCAGTTAGAGATCACTGGATTGGAACATATCTATGTCTAACTGTACAAAACTTTAAATTAACTGCTAAGGTCACACAAGAAGTCTTATTATAAGTGTCAGACAGTATATACATGAGGGGATGACATCATCATTGTGTTGCAATGCATATGTTTGATCTAAAAGGGAGTGCAAGAATTGGTGGACCCCTCTCCATGTGTAAATATTACCTCTGAGTGAAAGTATAAACCTCTGATCTGCTGGATAAGGCAGCCTGGCTTGTTAATATTTGCTAATACACTCTTACTGCAAGTTGCAGATTGCTGGATTTGAACAACCACCCATCTATGTCCACATTCTGTAGAACTGTATCAACTGCTGACACTACAGGAGAAGTCAAATACAGGAGTCAGGCAGCCCATACTTGTAGCTTACACAACACATACTTGATTTTGTTCACATTTTTAGTATAAATATACATTTTATGCTTCATTTGGTATTTGCCTCTTGTAATTTTACCATATGGGTATTCATTTTTACACTTCTGCACAAATGTAATTTCCGAAAGGACTGATAAAGTGGAGCACTGGGAAGTGTTGTGGGAGGGAATAGCCTAAAACTACTTCACCTACAAACACGCACTCTCTCATTCTCACATACACAACTGTCTCACACACGCACACACACAAACACACACACACACAATACCCATACTGCAAGTGCTTGCTTATTCACATAATCTGTTTATCCATTAAACTCAATTAATGTAAATCTGCCAGCTGTATCTACTAGTACATCCTCAGAGTCATTGTATTTATTTCTTTCAAACTACTTTGTTTTCCTCACTCTTAGCTGTTATTATTGATTAGTGTGAGTCTGTGTTTTACCTACCAAAGTGGTACTTGGTTATTACATGTTTATGTAGCACATTTGATGCATTTGTCAGTGTCTTGACTGTTTGCTATCCTATGCGGTAGTCTGCTTATCTTACTTTTTCATAATGTTAAGAAACATAAGTCATATTCAGAAATCTGTAGTGGCAAAGCATACGACCACTGTGTTTAGCATAACAGAAACAAGTAGAATGTAATTCATACAAAATCCATAAAGTACTCAATCTGTAAGCATTGGCAGGTGTTGCTAAGTGATATTCAGATGATGCAGATTAGTCTGCTTCTAAAACCATTACCAAGAGGCAGCACTTCTAAATAAAAGGACACTCAAGTAAGGAAATCATGCAATGGAGTTCACCATGCATGGAAAAAAAAACTGCCATATACTGACATTCAAATAACATTCAGATGTTAGCAAACAGTGTTATTGCAGTAATGCAGTTATAGATAGAGCTCAAAGGCATCAGAACCACCATGGCAATAAAGCACCAGGGCACAGAAGATGAGAAGATCATAAATAAGCCCCACAGATATTCTCTGGAGGTCTTGGAAACATGTAAGGAAGAGACTGCAACATATGCAAGCCTTGCAAGGTACTCCAGAATGTCCACTGAGTGGCCATCCCATTTAAAACCAACGTGGTCACATTTTTGTACATATTAGCAATTGGCATTTTAAAAGAAAAAAAAAAAAACAACAAAAAAGTGTTGACTTGATGAGAATATGCCAGCAACAGCATTCAATCTACTTAACATCTTTCTGGATCACAGGAATGACTATATAATGTTTCCAGAGACCAATTCTGGGAGTTGCTCAGCCATGAAGATCTTTATCAGATTCTTTTGTATGCCCTCAACCCTTGGGGCTTTAGGGAACACGTGTGCACCTTTAAGTACTTACAGGCCCTAGTGGGCACTTACACATCAGTCAAAAGTAATGATTCAGCACTGGTTGCTTGCTTGTGGTCAATGCCAATTTCTTGATCACTGAAATCAGAGTTTCCACTTATATGGTGCTCCATGATGGATGCTTGCATCTGGCAAATCAGTGCTGTGTCTTCAATAATGGCATTATGCAGAACAGGCACCTGGTAGGTGTATCTCATATGCAGTGAATCATTAATCAGAACAATCACCAAAACCTTGAGTTATTAGTATCATGCTATAGTTGGTTGTCCGTTTCTAAATTGTGGGTGAACTACTACAGCAGGGGTCTTATTCACTACCCCTTAACTTACTCACTCACTCCAATGGAGCTCAGGAAGTTTGCACTGTAACTTCCAATGGGCAGAGCCTAAGTCTTTTGACAGAAATCAAATTATGTCCTCACATTTCAAACAAATGTTCATATTTCTACAACCATAGGGGTTATGAAAGAAGTATAAAGGGCAAACTCTTCATCTCAAACTATTTATATAGTGGTAGTATTCTTTAGATTCTTGGTCTTAAACTGACTTTTATAAGTCACAGTAAGCACAGTAACTACTACATTTATAATATTTTGTAAACAACTTACAATAGCTCAGCAAACACTCAAGTTACACACATACTGTTAGTAGCATTTTGTGCATCCAACTAAGAGCTTTCATATGAGGCTAAGGATTTCTCTGTGTTAACTGGTTGTTGAGATATGTAGAAAAATGTGAAAATTATATCTATATAAATTAATACCATAAAAAGAGCAGTTAATATCTATTTACCTGGACTAGACAGGTCGAATATTAATGCAGTTGAGTTTGCCTTTGAGTAAGCTTTACAATGAAATCTTTTAAAACCTAGTACATAGCATGGTTTTGGAATTATTGATGCATCACTATGCCTATGGGCATTAGTAGGAGTTACCTGCAGATGCACCTGGAGTCATCACTCAGATGTAATGAGTTAAATGGGACAAATGATAATACATGATTATCCCCAGAAGAGGGCTTACTTTTTCTGTTTCCTAATTTGGGAAGACATTGCACATCAGGAGGAAAACTGCAGCATATCCTTATTTTTTTCTCATCATGTGAGCCAACTCTTGTCTAAGCAGAAATAAATCATTAGTTGAGACATGAGCACAGGCACTAATAAAGAGAAGTGCATCTCACATTAATTAAACCTTTGCCATCATGAAGGGAAGTTTCAGTGCCAACAAACTGATAACAGTTGTTATGAATTATAACAAGCCCCTTATTGCCACCCGATTCAACTTATTGCAACTCCACTTGCTAATAAATTAAAATTATATGCAACCAAGAGCAGAAAAAAATATATTATTTATTGACATTGTTAGTTTTGCTGTGATAATTATTGTCAAATTAGAGCCCTGTTTGTCACAATTAAAATGAGTTAAGAAATATGGGTGGAACAAGATTTAAGAATCAAGCCCCTAGTGACTTGGAAGCTAAGTAAGGTAATAAACTACATTTCAAACCTAAAAAAATAAACATAAGAGCTCACATGAAGTGTGATTCTATGTTTCATTTCACTGGACAGCTATTGCAAAATCATGTTGATCAAAAAATAAATTCCTTGTATAGGGTGGTTGTAACCTCTTTTGCTCGAGAACAAAAGAGGTTATAGCCCCCCCATACTCAGTACTTATCCAGCCCATAACTGAGTATAATGTCCCATTTGGTATGCACCATACTAAGCATCTGCAGCAGTTAGAGAGACCTCAGAGGTTTCTAACAAAGAAGATCAAGGGTCTCCAGCATGTGCCTTACACGGACCAACTAAAGTCCCTCTCACTATGCTCCATATCATCTAGACTTCTTAAGGGAAACTTATACTGGCCTACAGAGCAACCCATGACCCAAACTTGATGAACATACTGCATATCCATAAATCAAATGGGTCTAGGACTACCTGTTTTAGGAACTTAAATATGACCTACAACTTAAACTGGACTTGCTAGAGGAACAGATTTATCTCCCAGTGACTGCCATGTCTATGGAACAGACTACAAATTCATGTGAAATAGAGCATCTCTCTGACACTGTTCAAGAGGAACCTGGATGAGGGTATGGGGCACCGTAACTTCTTACCAGAGATAGTGCCCACAACCCTCCTTGACATGGGTAGTCATCACTAAATGCAACCTTGGATATCGATTACTGCTTTTACAGTATTACATTGGGTTGAAATAGCTAGGCTTAAAATGACCTCTGGGTCGATAGCCTAGTAATCTCCTATGAGCCTATGATCCTATGTGATCCTCGGACAATTAAACCTGCACCATAACATTTTGTAAGGCAATGTGCAAACACCTAAATCTAGGTAAAATAGACAAAAAAAAAAAAACAAGATGAAATCTGAATTGCCTTTTCAATCTTTAATACAGTGGGACTAGAGAATAATGTAATCTCCTAAAATTCTTTACTGTTATAGCCATTTAGAATTACTTTCTCCATTATCTTTTATGTGTGTGCATTTTATTTCCTACCATGAGTAAATATATAGTTTTATTTTCTGCTTTGAGAAATCTGTTGGCCTGGTGTTTTTGAGCATGAAATTTAAAGTGATGTTTGACTGGGGTGAGAGATAAATTATTACTGGTCTAGGGAAACTTTTAACACTTGGGCTTCAGATTTCAATTTATTTTCATAGGTGCATAGTTAGGTACTAGGCTATTGGCCCTAGGGCCTATATAAGCTTAGCCAAAAAGGCACCCTGGCTTTTGCCACCCAAGAAAATTATATTCCTGTGTCCCTGTCGAGCAGTGACACAGATGTGATCCCCGGGGTGAATTTCCTATCTCCCATCCAATCATCAAGATTTTTCTTGAATAGTGCTAATGAGGAGCTTTGTTGGATATAGATAGGTAGTTTGTTCCAGTGTATGGGAAGTCTCTGGGACAGGAATCTATCTCTCCAGCATGTTCTGTTTACTGTGGCGACAAGGTTTAGGTCCCTAGAGCGTGTGGGATTTCATTAAGTGGAGCATGTCCAACAGCTCTGAGTTTGACTCAGCTTTGTATGTTAGGCAGAGATTGCCTCTGAGTAGGCGATTTGTGATAGAGTAAAGCTGGAGTTTTTTAAGAAAGTCTGAGTAGGGCATCTGTTTGAGACTGGTAATCCTCTTTGTGAGGTATTTCTGCGGCCTTTCGAGTTGTTGTAGATGTCTTGTGAAGTACATACCAAAAGGGGCATTGTACTCCATAATGGATCTAATGAGTGATGAGTAGCGGGGAACAATGTCCTCTTTTTTCCTGGATGAGAAAACTTTTGTGATGAGGTATGCCACGTAGAAGGATTTCCTAACTACTGTGGTGATGTGATTATCAAAGGAGAGACTACTGTCCACCTGTGTCCCAAGGTCTCTTATTACACTTTCAGTGTTAAGTAGACTACTGCCTATGTGGTAGTTCATGGGTACAGAGTTTTTACCCAATGGAATGACAATGCACTTTTTGGCATTGAGCTTGAGGCCATGGCTTTGACACCAGGCATCTGTCTCAGTGAGGCCCTTTTGTAGGATGTCCACATCGTTAGGAGTTTTGATTATGGCTCCTAGTTTGCAGTCATCTGCGTACTTCATTAGCCAAAGACCTTCTGTGTTAGCCTGTACTTCTGAGAAGTAGATACCAAACAGGAGAGGACCCAGGACTGAACCCTGTGGTACTCCACTTGTCACTGGTCTGAAGTCGGATTTGGAGTCTGCTACTTTCACAGTGTGGGTTCTGTCAGTGAGCCAGTTGGCAACCCATCATGTGACATAGGGATTTATACTTAGTTTAGTGAGTTTATCTATAATTCCAGAGTGGGAGAGGGTGTCAAAAGTCTTGGCGAGATCTATATAGGCAGTGTGAACCATCTTACCCTCATCTACGGCTTTGGTGACCACTTCAAAGAAGTCTATCAGGTTTAGAAGACATGATTTGCCTTTTACAAACCCGAACTTGGTGGGGTCCAGAGTTTGGAGATTATCAATATCATTGTTTATAAGTTCCATGATGCATTCCATAGCCTTGCAGACCAGGCTCGTCAGGCTAATGGAGAGGTAGTTCCCAGGGTCCATGGTGGCTCCCCCTTGTGGTGTGGGATAACTGTTGCTATGCACCATTCAGTGGGCACAAAGCCTGAGGTGAGGCTATGACTGAACAGGGTACTTAGGTGGATGAAGGGTGTAGACCCGAAAGCTTTCATTAATAAAATTCTTGGTGTGGTATCATACTTAGATGGGGTGCCAGTTTGTTCTGTAGTTCATGTAGAATGCAGCCTGGGATGTTGTCAGGTCCCATGGAAGCTGTTGTCTTGGCATTGGAGAGTGTGTTTTTACCTGTGCAGCTGTGATTACAGGAACTTTGCATTCTTCTGGTATAGAGATGGGCCCTTTAGGGGGGTGAGAGGGGGGTAAAGTTAGCACTGTACCTATCTGCCAGGATGTTGGCAATATCAGTTGGTTCCGTATATTTAGTGCCATTGTGCTGTAACTCAGAGCAGATCCGAGTGTTGCCATTGAGATTCTTGACATAGCCATAGAATGCTTTGTGGCTGTCTTTAGAATCAGTGGCAATTTTGTTTTTGTAATTAGCTTTGGAGGATTTTATGAGGGATCTCAGCTTTTTACTGAGACTGACCAGGGAGTTGCTCCAATCATGGGATTTTACTCTTTTTTGCAACAGTTTCTTTCTTCTGTTGCAGAGTTTGTTTATGGCAGAGGACCACCAGATTGGCTTCCTTTTTTTGGAGGATAGCATCTTGGTTCTGTTAGGGATTGCATGGTCCAGGCACTCTTGTAAGTGCTTATAAAGTACATTTGTGTAGGATTCAGCAGTCATACCTCTATTGTCCGTCTGCATGTGTGTCGTGAAGTTTGCCACTTCTGTCTTAAGAAGCGTGAAGTTGGCTTTGGAGACATTTTTTACTCTGGTTTCCCTAATGGGCAGTGGGGGCGGGATGTGGATATCTAGGGTGATTAGCTCATGGTTAGATCTGACCAATGAGGAATTGACCTCTGGTGTGGAAGACTGGTTGCCCATGTTGGTAATGATCAGATCTAGGATACTGCTACCCCTGGTGGGTGTGTGGATAAGTTGATCCAAGGCATTGAAATTTATGAATTCCAGAAAACGTGCAAAAGAGTTGGTACACGAGTAGTTTTCCCAGTTAATGGAGGGGTAGTTGAACTCGCCCATTATTAGGGTGTTAGGTTGTACCCTAATATTTTCCAGTGTATCAAGAAATGAGAAGTGGGAAGCCTGGGGCATGGTGGGAGAGCTATAGCAAGCTACAATTTGGATTGCGGTCTTGCCCAGAGTTAGTTGCACTTTGATAATCTCGGATGCATTATGCTGAGCAACTACGCCTGAGGTGTGGATATCCTTAATGAATATGGACATACCTCCACCTTCAGTATTTTGGTCCAGGTTAGGTAGCCGAAATGTGTGGTATGAATTATATCCTGGTAATGCAGGGGTGCTGTCTGGAGCATTGAACCATGTCTCTGTCACTGCATAGATGTCAATGTTCTCCATTTTAAGGAGTGCCTCGAGTGAGTGCATTTTGAGGTTTCGACTTCTAGTATTGAGTAGCATTACCCTTAGATTTTGCTTGCTTCTATCTGTTACAGTGGTGAGTTTGTCATTTGAACCTTGCATAATAAAGGCACTATAGGGGTGGCAAGAGCCTTAACCAGTATCTGGAATCCCAAGGGCGACAAGTGCAGGCCATCTCTGACAAAGCATCGTGGTCTGTCGATCATGTCATCCCAGGCAAACAGATACTGGATGCCCTTAGAATGACACCAGTAGCTTAGCCAATTGTTTATTGGTTATTATGTGTCCTTGACTGATACTACAAATAAATAAATTAATAACTCCCAAACGCTAAGGATGGTCTGTCACAAAAACAGTCAATATTAGCAAAAAAAAAAGACAGAAAATCCACGCAAGTATGGCCAAATAACGAAATCCACAAGTGCTCCAATTAAAATGTAGCCCTTTAATACGAATAAAACTTCAACTTGAAAATAAAATGAAAAATAAAAAGCTCAAAACTGTCCCTTGAAGATATCCAATAAGCGCTTTCAACTGTTGTCTTCCTCAGATCATATAAGACACTAGGGACTTCCATTTCCTTTTATATATGAAATTCTATACTGTTTAACCAATCACCATTGATGAATAATTGGCAGCATCCAATCCCATCTTGTTATTTCAAGATTAATTTGCATATAATCAACTCTATGCTTCTGTTTCCCGCCTTTATTGAGTATGTAAATTAGATGTTCCAGTCCTTCATTTTAATTGGATGTATATTGTATTAATGATGATAATATGAGCAAAGTGAGTATTACTCTTCCATTTTCTTTTAATTCTCAAGGCCAATAACAGATGGCGCTGTTCTAAATGATGTAGTATCCAAAGTAAATAGAAGCATTCATAAACACTCCAAATATTAAATCTTCGAAGAAATTTGTGAATATAACTTTCAATTCATTACAATGCTATGCAGGCATGATGGTTCTTAACCTGCATAATCAAAATAATGCCACTTGAAATTATGGAATTACAATAAGTATTCTTCAACTAAATTGAAATGTCCTTTGACAAAAGCTGAAAAATGACTTTAGTCTCAGTCAAATAATGCTCACATAGTATTGTCTTTGTCAGTTGACTTTAAAGTTGTGAATTTGTAGATGGCATAAAGGATTAACTACACTTTACATCTTCTGTTCATTAAAACAGGTTTAAGGGGGACTATACTATTTAAACCAGGGGGTTGATCTGCCCTCAGGTTAATAATCCATTTTGTTTCTTTCAACTCCGTCAAAGTCTCAATGTCCCCTTTGCATGGACCAGAGAAAGCTCTATCAATGACTTTAAATAGAAACTTGTGATTTTTATTAATAACAACATGTTGTGCCAACACATTGTTTGATTTCCAAAAATATGCTTTAAGGTGACATTTCATCCGAAATATTTCATATCCAGGACAAATTCATCTAAAGATGATCTAAATGAAGGAATAAATGTTAAACCTTTTTGTAAAACTGAGAGTTCCGATGGTGTAATATCATGTTTGGAAAAGTTAACTACCAGTGATTCCTCTTCGTGAATGGTTTCTTCCTTTTTCAGTCTTGACTTGGTAGTCATTGCCCTCTGAACTGATGTTGTTTCAAAAAAAATTGGTATTGTGGTATTAGGTGGTAGATGTGAACCATTTTTCTTGGGTATGGTTCCTGTAGCTGATACCCCTGAAATATCTCTATTATTATCAGTATTTATTGTAGCTTTTTGATTATCCAGTGGTAATAATATGTTTCGTTGTTCTTCATCTGGCATGATACTACAGCTAGAACTACCATCCATAGGCAAATTTTTTCTATTGTTGGATATCATCTGTGGTCTCTGTTCATTCGATGTACCTTCTTTGGGCCATTCAAAGATTCTTCCTTGTTTAAAATCATTAATATCTCTGTTTAGTTTTTTTATTTTCTGTTCTTTAATCTTAGATTCATATATATTAAGATTAAATTCTAATGTCTCTATCTTCTTAATTTGTTGATTGGATAATGTCATTAACTCTCAATCCTCTCTTCCTCTGGTTTAAAATAATCACATCTACCACCTAGTACCACCTTACCAATTTTTTTTTAAACAACATCAGTTCAGAGGACAACGGCTACCAAGTCAAGACCGAAAAAGGAAGAAACCATTCATGGAGAGGAATCACTGGTAGTTAACCTTTCCAAACGCGATATTACACCATTGGAACTATTTTTGGAAATCAAACAACAGATAGGGCTATACTGAGGAAACCGAGCACTTTTGTTCCAGTTGGACATTCAGCAGTAGATCTATTTGTAAGACTTTGCACTAATGAAGTTGAGAAATTGAGATTAGATCCAGATACTAGACATTATTGCAATGTCACTTCTGAGGAAAAAAACAGTCATCTCAAGTTTACAACATAACCATTTGATCTCACTCAGACCAGCTGATAAAGGAGGTGCAATAGTGATTCTGGATATGTCATGGTATGTAAACAAAATGCTGATGATGTTACAGGATTCCAGAACCTATACTGAAGTTTCTCGTTTTGAAATAACTAAAGCAATTAACAGGATCAATTCATATTTACAAGATATGGTATTACATAGACAAATAGAAATGGACTTATATGAGTTCTTAGTTATTTCTAAACCAACTATACCAATCATTAATGATTTTCCAAAAATACACAAGAATTTAATAGATCCTCCCCTATGTCCAATTATCTCAGGACGGGGATGGGCTACTGAAAACTTATCCCTGTATGTAGAGAAGGAATTGAAACAGATCTTGAGTTCCTTCACTTCTGTGCTAAGGGATACTGACGATTTTCTGGAAAAATTGAATGGTGCTATGAATGATGTAGTTTATAAAGAAGACTTATTACTGACAACTCTAGATATAAACAGTCTTTTCACTAGTATTCCAAATTACATTGGTATTGAGACAGTGAGACAAGTACTTAGTAAGATCTCAGCCAGTGAAACCAGAACTATTTGTGATATGCTGGAACTAATATTGGAGAATAACTACGTCACTCATGGTAATAGCTATTATTTACAAAAATGTGGGATTGCGATGGGCACCCCCTGTGCAAATAGTTATTCCAATTTAGTTCTAGTAGGTTTGGAACAACATTTTGTCCTCAGTAGGAATAATCCGTGGAAAAAACACATTTTATTCTACGGCCAATTTGTTTATCTTATGGAAAGGAGATGGAGAACAATTTACGAGATTTCATACATACTTGGATCAAACTACTTCGTATCTTACATTCACTTCTGAATATTCTAGATCTAACATCAATTTTCTAGATGTTAGTATCAGTTTGAGTGATCAAGGTTTCCTGAATTTTGATTTATACAGAAAGAATACTTGGAGAAATCATTACTTACATAGAAGCAGCATGCATCCGAGACATGTAACCAAGAACATCATGAAGAATGAAACAAATAGGATTCACAAATGTTGCAATCGAGAAGAAAATAGAATTAAAGAAATAAACTTCTTGCATAACAACTTGAAGGCCTGTGGCAACAAGGAGAAAGACCTACAGTCCAATGGGAACATAAGACAAAATTATGTTGAATCAAATGATACCTTTGTGAGACTATCTCTAACATATAGTTCAGATAATGCTCAGATCACTAAGATAATTAATCAATTTTGGCCAGTGCTTACACAAGATCCACATCTAAAAGCTATAGTTGGAGAGAGACCTAGATTCTGTTTCAAAAACAAGAAAAATATGAAAAGATTATTATGTACTAACATCCAGACATCAAATACAATAATAGGATGGAAAGGAACAATAAAATGTGGGAATTGTAATATCTGTTGTGTGATAGATGACAGTAACCACTTTACACATCCGGTTACAGGGAAAGGCTATATTTTTAACATCAAAGCAACATGTAAAACCTTGTATATTGTATATTTAGCTACCTGTGAGGTTTGTACATCATTCTATATAGGAAAAACTAACCAATGCTTCAAAAGAAGGGTACAGAGACATCAACTGGATATTAAGAACAAGGAAATACATAATGCGTTGGCACAACATGTTGTTATTAATAAAAATCACAAGTTTCTATTTAAAGTCATTGATAGAGCTTTCTCTGGTCCACGCAAAGGGGACATTGAGACTTTGATGGAGTTGAAAGAAACAAAATGGATTATTAACCTGAGGGCAGATCAACCCCCTGGTTTAAATAGTATAGTCCCCTTAAACCTGTTTTGAAGAACAGAAGATGAAAAGTGTAGTTAATCCATTATGCCATCTACAAATTCACAACTTTGAAGTCAACTGACAAAGACAATACTATGTGAGCATTATTTGACTGAGACCAAAGTCATTTTTCAGCTTTTGTCGAAGGACATTTCATTGCCCGTTTATTGGCCAATATCATCTTCTTATATTTTTATTAATAAAAGGAATACATCCTTATATCAAGGAATGCAGAGAATATAATGATGATAGTTATTTTCATTTTTAAGAACAGAAGTATATAACAACAAAACTATTGCACCATCTATATGACAAACCTGTAAATTGAATTTTGTCAGATGATAGTAACAACAAGTGAATTTTACCTGATTAAGGCCAAATTTATTCTAGCTATTGTCAAAGGATTCAAAAAACCAAACTGCAACTGATGTATAAAGCACCTTCCGCACACCAAAATTCGAAAATAGGAAGCAAATGCAGAAGGTTACACCACTGGAAACATATACCTCTGTTGTAAAAAACAAGAAGTCTTCTTTTCCAGAAATCTTCTTTATTCAAAGGTTAGCGCTTTCACGTAGTAAACACTACACTTCTTCAGACATAAAACACAGTAAATAGCACCACTCTTAAATACAAATTTTGGCGCCAGAATCAAGCTAATCTAACAATTATTCACTTGATCAAAAGCCATAATCATTGCTTAAAGGCATCAAATGCAATAAATCAAATGCAATAAGTTAAAAACAGATAAAACCATATTAAGTTTGTAAACTTATAAACTTATTTATATGTCATAATAAATCTATTTGTGTGCCTTGACAACTAATATAGTCTGAATATACACGTAGAACTATGAATTAGATTAAGTAAAAGCGATAAACGCTCTTTTTACAATACACTGTGTTCACAGTCATGCGCATAGTGCTAGAAAACTGACAACTCAGCTATATAACTCAAAATAATTATATAGCACTATGATATAATCTAACAAAATCTCTTGTTTTTGCTCTCTTTAATGCAGCAAATGGCAACATCTAAAATCAATGAGAAAGCATATGATCTTATAAAATATGAATATAGTGGACATGGTTAACGTAGTTAGTATTCGGGGCACTGCAAAAACAAGCAAGTGCATAACTTTAAAAGCCATGTGACTCAACTATATAATAATTAAAATACAAAATAAACATCTATTATTAAAAATGATAAAGCAAAACTTTTTATAACCGACTAGTAAACGATCATCAGGACATTGTATTATTTTCTCATTACTATGTATCAAAATGCTTAATGACTTCCATGATGATACAAAGCGCTAACATTATGCATAAACAAATGAAAAGGAAAACCTTCTAAAGCACTCAACTACGGACCATACAGCATAAAACAATCATGTATTATAAACCTACGAAAACAAAATCAGAAAGGCTCTAGTGAGCCCCGCTTATATGTAAAAAACAGGATCTATATGCAACATTATATCATTCAAAGTTACTAATGAACAAAACAATCCCCGGGATTCATGAAGCTCGGCGCAAGGCCGGCGTAAGGCTTGCACCGGCGGTGCATTGAATAGCCGGCGCAGTAGCGCCATATGCATATTAATGAGAGTGCACCGGAACCACAGACACGTGCGTAGTGTACATGAGCGAGCCCAGGTAGGATGTGTCTGGAGGCGTGTCTAAGCTGGCATGAGGTGAGCAACCTAATGTGCTGACAGCCACGGTCCGCCCATAATAGTAATGGCAGCAGCCGGGTCCCGTGCAGAATGAAACGCACGTAGAGTATGCAACATAGTACCCGTCCCAAATTAACGGAGAAGCAAATACAAGCCATGAAGGCTTAAGTGTACCCATCCAAGGAGCAAAGGATACGCATAAGACCGCGTTTGTCCCGCAATGCACCGTCAGTGCTTACACTCAGAGAAGGTGTACAGCAGCATGTCAGCGCGCCGCACCGACATAGGAGCAGCGACTAAGGTCACCACCTGTCCCACTTTGGTTGGGGCAGTCTCTCTATGGACAGTTGTGTCCCGAGAAAACGTATTACAAATGGCAGATGTGCTAAGATTGTAGGACACAATGATATCCCGTATTTAATGTAATGGTAGCATGAATTGGTAATTTCTGTAACAGAAATACCTAAATGACACAAGAAACAGAATAAGCAAGCAAATTGCCACAACAATAGGCTTATATTTAGGCAAACAAGTGAAGTTCTATGCCATATAGTGACCGTGTGTATGTGTCGGCCTGTAAAGTCAGATATGAGTCCCGGAAATATCCCAGATTGGAAACTGGAAAAGGTGGCAACCCCAGTAGCGACATGGGCATGGTCACCAGGGTTACCTGCTGTCCCAATGTGCCATGGACAGTCCCTGATTGGACAGTCGTGTCCCTGCAACAATCGGAAAAATGGAAAGTGACCTCAGATCCCCTGCCAAAACAATTCCCGCAATATACATGTAATAGTAGCATAAAACATATACATTACCATATGAAACACAGACATGGCATAAGAAAATGAATAAGGAACCCAAATGCTTACATAATAAGCTGATAGTATGGCAAACAAGTGAAGTTCTGTCAACTGCACTAGCCGTGGGTATGTGTAGACCTGCAAATTCCGAAGTGTCCACATAACATGCCCCACTATGGGCATTGGAAAAGGTGCCAACCATAATGGTCACAAGCAGTAGTGAGAGTACATAGCCGGGTAGCTGTGTTGACATAACAACAGTAAGGAAGCAAGATACCTCAAACACAGGCAAACATGTGCATAGCAACATATCCCACACCCAGCAACGTCTCTGTTGCATACACTGGATGGCGTATGTTGAAGTGTAATATCCAGAAGCAGAACCCATGCATTCGGATGTACTACACAATAGCCTCATTGTACATGTCAGTCCCACCCATGTACACCTTTGCACCCTAACCTGCTAGCATCCGTGTGCAGCTATACACCCACACACAATGTGCATACCTGAAATGTGGTAAGATGTTTGTGTTAGGCAATGCCACGCGGGCAAATACGTACCCCACATGTCACCAACCCACCGCAGGTACAGATATGTAAATGGCTGCATGTGAATGTGTCTGCAGAATGTGTACATCCCGTATGTAGTATGTACCCGTCCAAACCATATAGGTTTGCATACGACACAGTGCACATAACTGTACACATGTGGACAAGTCGGGTTGTTGGACCACCGCATCGATGATTATCTATGCAGTGAAGTCGATCACATATAGCGGAACACGTGCCTACCAAACAGGACGACCTAACAGGGTGCTACAGGCAAAGAAGGGGAAGGTGGGACATCACATGTGGAGAGTAGCGTTGCCGGACGGACAAATACACACGGTCAAGGTAAAGGACGGAACAACATGCATATGGCCGGATGGATGTTGTTCGAAAAATATATAGAAACACATATGAAGTGCCAGTTTACACTCTAAATACTATATAATGCATTGAATTGTACCGTACAATATGGCAGTAGAACTAAGCCTGCATGTAATTGGTGAAGCTAAGCTGTAGTGTGATGGAATTTTGAACCTGGCAGTAATCAGTACAGCAGGCTTATGTCTGTCAGCATTAATTATTTGCTGGGTTACAGAACAATAAATGTATGTACATGCATAACATCACCCCTTCCCCTGAGGAGGATGGCCTTGTGAGCTCTATCGAAGATAACAGTACAACTCCTTACCAGAGAGACAAAGCAACGTATTAAGAAATTAACTGACTACTGTATCGGAACAGTCTAGGGTCCTTGAAACAGCTACAATCACAGAAGGACACTGTAATTTACAAGGTGCCTTGCAAGGCTGTGTTATTCTCATGGGAAAACATTTTAAAAGCACGACCCCAGCACCCACGTATGTATAGACTATTGTGGACCATAGTGATGGAAATGCCCTGTGACTGACCACGTCAGTAAGGTGGGCAAAAGCTGATTGTAAACACTATATAAAGAAACTGCTTACTGTATAGAGCCAGACAAAACTCTCATACTTGGACTGTATATTATTTAGCCTGCCTGTGTACACTACTAAAACCTTCTGAACCCGAGCCTCCTGTGTTATTGACTGTCACTTAGAAAAGCCTACTGATAACTACAGTCTGGTTGTAACAACTTATTTGACATTGTGATCCTTGTAATCCGGAATTCCCTTTGTAAGCTACAGGTCAGAGTGCATGGCTGGTTAGACATCTGCAGGAGAATTTGCCTAAATGGTTCTTCTTGAATGAAAAGACCTCCGACTGAATTGTTGTGTGTAAAGAGGCTCTTTACTGTCTGATCTGTGGCTGAAAAGCGGAAAACTGGATCCCAAGAAGAAATCGTGCAGCCTTAAACAGGAGGCTCAGGTAAGGAGTGTTTGCCTCTTTGTCTCTATTGTAGATCAGGGACCAGACTACATTGTGTTTCTGTTAACAGTTGTGATAGCGGGTCGAAGACCTATCCAAATACTGTTAAATCTGAACATAGGTCAGGGGAACACACAGCAGAGTAAATAGTCATTGTAGACGCTACAGTGGATACAGGGAAGGAGACACCACGTGGTATGAGAGAAGATGCAGTAGCAGTCGTGTAGAGGATATGGGAGATTAGTGAGCAAACAGATCATGTGATCCGCGTTTGACAGGTGACGTGAAGTATATGCAATCGCAGACAGCACATAATGTGAGTTATACAGCAAAATGGGGTAATAAATATGACATTGATGGTATATTACACAAAATATCGTTACTGAAACATTGTAATCCCTGAAAATGTGATGCACATGTTCCAGGGTAAACACCTGTTCCACCCTGAGAGGGACAGTCCCTCTTTGGCCAGCTGTGTCCTGTAAACAAACCGAACAAATGGCAAATGTCCTGATATCTCAGGACAAACATTTCCCAGATATCTATCAAAATGGTAGCATAAAACAGTAAATTTGTATCTGGAACAGCAAAATATCATAATAAACAGAATAAGCAACTGAAATGCTACAACAATTGGTCGCTCTCCTGGCAAAAAGTGAAATCCTGTCCTATGTACTGGCCGTGGGTATGCTTTTTCCTGGAAAATTACACGTTCCGAACACTAATGTCCCACATTGTGCATTTGAAAAGGTGGCAGCCCTAAGATGTGCAGGCGACAAAACAGCGACAATTGGGTATCCGTCATGCACATAGGTGGATTGAGGTAGTGAACCGAAGGGAACAGAACACTACAAATGGCTAAGCATCATACGTACACAGAGAAGATCATAATACAGTGGTACCGATAGCCCCCCCCCCACAACCCCCTGCCACCTCCGATACCACATCCAGGATATGAAGCGGGAGGGCAGGCTAGTCCCCACATGTTATCCTGTGGCAACAGAGGTAGCACAACGAACAAATGTAACAGAAGCTATTGAAACCACATCCCGAACACGTAACATACCTAGGGACACCCGAGTAAGAAGACAGTCACTAAAACAGAGTGAGGATATCTGTCAATTAATTGAAGTACCGAACCCTCATGCAGGACAGGAAGGCCAGGACCCAACCCCCATAGCGTATAGACCGTGGACACCAGAAGATATCTGTAAAGTCATAGAGGGAATTCCCCATCCACAAAGTAATCGCTATTCACCATGCAATACCCCTGTATCTTCTGATCGGAAACCAAAAGGGGAATGGTGGATGGTACAGTATGTACAAGCTGTAAATCATGTAAGAATACGTAGGGTAGCGATGGTGCCAGACCCACACACTATATTCAATGCTATGAACACGCCACAGAAGTATTTACCGTGGTACATATAAGCTATGCTTCCTTTGCAATACCTATACATCCACATAGTCCGTATTGCTTTGCATGTACAGTCAGGGTGACAGATACAGCCATACCCGGCTATCGTGGGGATACTGTGAAAGTACAACGATATCCCCACAGGAGATGGCTAGCTACATTCCGGTGTTAACTCCACCCGGGCCAGTCAAGTTCCACTTTATGTGGATGATATTCTGCTTCGGCCCCTACCCAGCAGCAATGTATGGAAGATACAATAGCATTATCGAGATATTCAGCAGAACAGGGACATAAAGTAAGCAAGCATAAATTGCAACTACAGAGAATACAGGTCAATTACCTGGCATATGTGGTATCCAAGTAGGGTAGAACATCACATGACGATAGGAAGGTAGCAATATCATAAGCACCCAAGCCAACTAACAAGAAGGGAATGAAGTCCTGTCTGGGCCGACTAACATTTGTCAAAGCTGGATACCAAACAATGCTTTGGAATCCACTGTATTGTTTGCCTTAATCTTTAATACACCTATGGCAGCACAACAGATACTACACTGGATTACAGTAGCAGAAACAGCGTTCTGCAGACTAGAACGATTGATAGCTTCAACAGCTGCAGTAGGTCTCCTGAATAATCATAACACATGTTGTCAGACCGTAGATTGTAAGCGGAGATATATGACGTCAGTCTTGATGCAACAGCAGGGAAGTAAGCAACGCTACATAGCTTACTACTCATTGCAGTTGGACACTGTGGCATGCTCAGTGCCACATTGTGTACAGGCAGTTGTTGTAGCACCCATGGCAGTACAGGCCCCGGCCGTAATGTTACTAGACCACCCTCTCACTGTGAGAATGTCTCATGCAGTTGCGATCAGTCTGCTGCAAGAGAAGATAGCATTCCTGACCCGTGCTAGACATTTGTCTTGTTTGACCATACCACTGAGTCAACCTCATATGGTGATTGAACGTTGTACAACATGAAACCTATCAACGTCACGTCCGACACCTGTGTATGGCACACCACACAGTTGCCTATACGAAATGGATTAAATAACTACACACAGACATGATATCACTGATATACCCTGAGATGATGCAGAGGTGACAGTGAATGTGTACGGATCATGTAGACAGAGTCCTACAGGAACGAATCAAGTAGGTTATGCAGTAGTTATTGATAATGAGATTGTAGACGGCCAAACCCTGCAGCATAACGTGTCTGCTCAAGCAGCAGAATAGATAGCTTTAACACGTGCTTGTACTGTAGCGGAAAACTGATGTGTGGACATATGTCCCGATAGTCAGTATGTTGTCTGTACAGTGCATGTTTATGAGCAGCAGTGGAAGAACAGGGGAATGAGCAAATCCACCGGTAAACCGATTAATCATGCGCAATCGATCTTGAATGCATTAGACACCATTCAGTTACCCACTAAAGTAGGTAATTGTAAATGTGCAGGTCATAGAAAGCAACAGGATAACAGTAGGAAAGGTAAGGCATGAGCTCATGCATCTGCAAAACAAGCAGCCTCACAGTTGGAAAGTGTTTGTGTGAATGAGGAATGACAAACCTCAGACAGTTTAGATGTAGAAACTGTACAAACAATGCAAACAGCAACTACGAAAGCAGAAAAGCCGACGTGGTTATGACGAGGAGCAATCCTTGAACACGGACTGCACATATCCACAGTGAGAAAGCCAATATTAACGTCTAATGTATTCATATATGCGGCTTTGTGGAGCCATGGGTAGAGGCATGTCTCAACAGGGGGGATGGTACATTTGGTTAACAGAATACCCCTAACATACGGAATTACGAACCACATACAAACATCATGAGCAGCGTGTCACATTTGCAGTAGATATCATGCACAGGGAGCATTTAAACCGAAGGGAGTGAGTTTACCTACACCACCATAACCGTTCCGTACTATTTGTATGGAGTTCATACATCTGCATAAATGTGAAGGGAACAAATACTGTTTAGCGATTACACATATATATAATCAAAATGGCTAGAAGCATTCCCAACCATGAATCCGGATGCAGCAGGAGTGGCAAAGGTGCCAGTAAAATAAAGTATCCCTAGATCTGGCATGCTGTAAAGAAGCTACAGTGACAATAGAACACAAGTAGTGAACCATACAATCACGCAACCTGGGGATTATTTTGTATTTCCATGAATGTAAATTGCATGTACAACCCACAGTCAGCATGACTGCTGGCGCCGTAAAATGGGATCCCGATAAATAAGTAGAGGAGGTTGGTGGGTGACATCCAGATGAGTTACATGTGCTGTCTACCTCTAGCATTGCTGAGCATGACAACAGTTCCAAATGTAAAGTGCTGCACCCACGTCGAAGTAGTATGTGGAATGGCATATCATGTGCCAGAGTGGAAAGCTGTCATGCCTGCAGAGCCGGAGGTCGATGGCTCATTAGCAGGTGACATGAGAGGATTGTTAACCAATAACACTGTTCCCCAGTGAAAGTCTTTTACAGATAAAGAGCAAACGAAGACGGACGCATAGCTGACACCAGTATCCTGTGTGTATGTCACTGTTATCCAAAGAACATTATTGCCAAGTGGACATTGTGAAGTTCTGTACCGGGTACAGTTGGCAACGCCTACTGCAGTAAAGTTTGCAGAGAGGTCGTCCTGGGTCCACCTCACATTTCTCAAACCGGTAAAGGATATCAAGTCTGATTGACATCTTGTAGCTGATATACCATAGAGCCTGAATCACCCGGGCAAGACTGTATAACAATACAAAGCAACCCCAAAGACATTTTGTTTGCTGTCCTAATGATTATACACCTATTAACCATGTTTGTGTTTACTTTACATTTGCTGGGACCTTACCTGCATATAACTACACGGATACAAATACTGATACGTGATGAACTGGCCACAGAGTGTCTTCCACACTCCAACAAATACCTAGGCATGTCGTGTGCATCTACAGACTATGAACCCTTTAAATTGCTGTGTTTGTACTGCCATACCTACATCATATGGAGGACTTCCGATGCATGCTGTCCCCTTGGGGATAGATTGAGACTTGTGGATATTTACACTTTGATACAGGTTCTGTGAGATCACAGGACAACGTGGCACTGTACTTACCTGTTACACAAAAAGGAATTGTATGTTATCATAAACATGATACAATTTCAGTTGGTGGGAGTATTTGTAACATAACTGTGTCTTACGAATGTCATATAACAGCCAAAGATCACAGTACAACTTGTAGCACCATTCATTATTTGTATTGAAACATCATGAGAACAATGTGGAAGGATGTGCAGAAACATCCTGAAGTGTGTAAACAGTCCTCTGTTAGAGACAGGGAAATGTTACATGCAGAGTCAACCCGCATCAGTAGTAAAGTAGAATATTGTTATGTTGTTTGTGGGACAAAAGCATATCAATGGTTACCTGGGAATTGGTCCGGCAGTGGTTATTTGGGTTATCTGGCTCCAGCCACATGACATACTGCACAAATGCCTCTGGAGTGAAACGAACTATAACACATATAGCTCGAAGAACTGGGAACACAGTCGAGAAACCTACTAATCTAGTGTGTGAAATGGAACCTGTTCTGACATTCCAGTCTTCTGCAAGAGATACAGGAATATCGATTCATATGGACTTGAGTGACAGCGTCATAACCTGGGCTGGAACACACCCAACTTGTGGAGTAGTGAAATCAATCAGGGAACAGAGGAAGTTATCAAAACCTGTCGGAGGAATGATGAATGTGACTTTCCACTGTTGAGAGTGTGACGGATGAACTCGATGCAATGAGAACTGTTGTGTCACAAAATGTAATAGCGCCGCGACTGCACCGTGGCGCCGTGAATTGGCGTCTTGCGCTTATTAAAGAAGATCGCTGTGTCCAACTACCACATGAAAAGACCAAAATCAACGGCCACCTAGAGGTAATACAGCAGGCGTCATCCATGGCGTAACCAGGCCCAAACCCACTGACGAACCATTTCCACAAACCATCTGGTGGATGGGGTCAGTCATACTGAATATCATGATTGCCATTTGTGTTGTTCTGCTCATATTGGGAGCATGTGTCTGTGCGGGATACTTTGCATGTAAGTATTAGTCAGGGACACTGGCGACATATCTGTACCCGAGACTATGTATCAAGACCTGTAGTGGTATTTGTCAATAGAAAATGCAATCCCTCTTGAAATGTACAACAAATCACTTGCCTAGTTAAACGTTCCAGAGGAAGAGGCTAGGGAATGAAATAATGTTGTATATGTTTCTGGATAGAATAGAAGCAATCAAAGGAGGGAGAATGTTAGCAAAATACATATTTAAACATATATATGACGTGCAACTTTAGAAGCAAATAGTGTATAATGCATATCATTCTAACTTACAATATGGCAGTAGAGCTTATCATGCATGTAATTGCCTGTAGTGTAGCTGCAGTGTGATTGAACCCTGACCCTAGCAGTAACCAGTGCAGCAAGTGTATGTCATTCAGCAGTACTCATCTGCTTGGTTAGAGAATAATACATGTATGTACAGGTATATCTGTCGTCCTTCCACTGAGGAGGATAGGCTTGTGAGCTCTAACACAGAGTACAGCTGCTCAGCAGAGAGACAAAGGAACCTAGTAGGAAATGGAGTGAGGACAGGATCTGAACAGTGTTGGAACCGTGACAGAGCAGAATTTACCGAAGGACAGTCTAATGGAATATGTGGCTTGCAAGGTTGTGCTATCCTCATGGGAAGACATTTAATAAGCATTACCTGAGCACTGTTGTAGGAATACAACGGTGTGGACTTTAGCGATGTAAATGCCTTATGACTGACCACATCATTAATGTGTGCAAATGATTATAGTACACACAATGCTCATACAGCTGTAACATGTATACAGTAAAACAAATGTCTAAACTTTTACTGCATAGTTCATTGCTTCCTGCTGCACAGTAGTAAAATGTTATTAATCACAGCTTCCTGTGTTATTGACTGTCATTTTGAAAATACGAATGAGTGTTACAGTTTGATTTAAACAACTAAATTGACAGATGTGTACGTTCTAGCATGGGAATAGGTTAAGCCAACCAACACAATGTCCATGTGTACCACATACAAACAGCCAGTAACACGCAGTAGTAGTGCATGAAGGCATACACGACTGTGGGAATAGTACAGGACATATGACACGTGCCAAGTGCATATGCATGACACAAACCCCAGGATGGGTGTCCCTGCAAAGAGGAACATGTGCCAACCACACCTCCCACAGATGTACCGGCAATACAAACACATGGCAAACACACAGAAACACTACTGTCCAACACACGACTGCAACGGGGCCTGGTCAAACACCAACATGAAGCATGCACAAACAGGGACTTGTGTAATGTTTGCCTTAACACACCCCCATAGGCCAAAGAAGAATAGCATGGACATATGCATGTAATGTTGTGAAGGATGTGTGGTAGTCCTCAGTATCACAGTGTTAGGGACACAGATACACTGTCATCAACTGTGACGTATGTGCACTGTACATAGCATACCTGCATGTCATACAGAGTACAATCATGTGCCACAGAAATATACACTGAAGAAAGAGTATAGTGGATAGAAATCCTGTCCATATGTACTGGCTGCGTGGGTATGCTTTTCCTGGAAAATTACCGCGTTCCGAACAGTAATGTCCCACATTGTGCATTTGAAAAGGTGGCAGCCCTAAGATGTGCAGGCGACAAAACAGCGACAATTAAGGTATCCGTCATTGCACATAGGTGGATTGAGGTGAAAGTGACAACGAGAGACAGAACACCACAAATGTGCTAAGCATCATCATTACATTTTAGGAAGATCATAATACAGTGGTACCGATGGCCCCCACAGCCCCCTGCCACCTCCGATACCACATCCAGGGATATGGCCCGGGAGGGCAGGCTGAGTCCCCATGTTTATCCTGTGGCAACAGAGGTAGCACAACTTGAACAAATGTAACAGGAAGCTATTGAAACCACATCCCGAACCATTAACATACCTAGGGACACCCGAGTAAAGAAGACCAGTCCACTAAAACAGAGTGAGGATATCTGTCAATTGGTGGAAGTACCGAACCCTCATGCAGGACAGGAAGGCCAGGACAACCCCATGGCGTATGGACCCGTGGACACCAGAAGATATCTGTAAAGTCATAGAGGAATTTCCCATCCACAAAGTAATGCGCTATTCACTGCTAATGCCCTGTATCTTCTGATTCGGAAGCAACAAAGGGGAATGGTGGATGGTACAGTATGTACAAGCTGTAAATCATGTAAGAATACGTAGGGTAGCGATGGTGCCAGACCCACACTATATTCAATGCTATGAACCACGCCACAGAAGTATTTACCGTGGTACATATAAGCTATGCTTCCTTTGCAATACCTATACATCCACATAGTCCATTATTGGCTTTGCATGTACACAGTCAGGGTGACAGATACAGCCATACCGGCTTATCGCGGGGATACTGTGAAAAATACAACGATATCCCCACAGGAGATGGCTAGCTACATTCGGTGTTAACTCCACCGGGGCCAGTCAAGTTCCACTTTATGTGGATGATATTCTGCCCCTAAGCCCCTACCCAGCAGCAATGTATGGAAGATACAATAGCATTATCGAGATATTCAGCAGAACAGGGACATAAAGTAAGCAAGCATAAAGTGCAACTACAGAGAATACAGGTCAATGCACCTGGCATATGTGGTATCCAAGTAGGGTAGAACATCACCTTGATATTGATAGGAAGGTAGCAATATCATAAGCTTGCAAGCCAACTAACAAGAGGAATGAAGTCCTGTCTGGGCGACTAACATTTGTCAAAGCTGGATACCAAACAATGCTTTGGAATCCACTGTATTGTTTGCCTTAATCTTTAATACACCTATGGCAGCACAACAGATACTACACTGGATTATGCCAGTAGCAGAAACAGCGTTCTGCAGACTAGAACGATTGATAAGCTTCAACAGCTGCAGTAGGTCTCCTGAATAATCATAACACATGTTGTCAGACCGTAGATTGTAGCGGAGATATATGGCGTCAGTCTTGATGCAACAGCAGGGAAGTAAGCTTAGCTACATAGCTTACTACTCATTGCAGTTGGACACTGCTGGCATGCTCAGTGCCACATTATTATTACCAGGCAGTTGTTGTAGCACCCATGGCAGTACAGGCCCGATCCGTAATGTTACTAACCACCCTCTCACTGTGAGAATGTCTCATGCAGTGCGATCAGTCTGCTGCAGAGAAGATATATTCCTGACCCGTGCTAGACATTTGTCTTGTTTGACCATACCACTGAGTCAACCTCATATGGTGATTGAGCGTTGTACAACATGAAACCTATCAGCGTCCACGTCCGACACCTGTGTATGGCACACCACACAGTTGCCTATGCACGAAATGGATTAAATAACTACACACAGACATGATATCACTGATATACCCTGAGATGATGCAGAGGTGACGCAGTGAATGTGAAAATACCGGATCGTATGTAGACCAAAGGAGTCCTACAGGAACGAATCAAGTAGGTTATGCACGGTAGTTATTGATAATGAAAGTTGTAGGCGGCCAAACCCTGCGGCATAGCGTGTCTGCTCAAGCAGCAGAATACGAATAAGCTTTAACTTACGTTAGCTTGTACTGCTAGCCGGAAAACTGATGTGTGGACATATGTCCCGATGGTCAGTATGTTGTCTGTACAGTGCATGTTTATGAGCAGCAGTGGAAGAATAGGGAATGAGAACATCCACCGGTAAACCCGATTAATCATCGCAATCGATCTTGAATGCATTAGACACCATTCAGTTACCCACTAAAGTAGGTAATTGTAAATGTGCAGGTCATATTAGAAAGCAACAGGATAACAGTAGGAAAGGTAAGGCATGAGCTCATGCATCTGCAAAAACAAGCAACAGCCTCACAGTTGGAAAGTGTTTTGTGTGAATGAGGAATGACAAACCTCAGACAGTTTAGATGTAGAGAAACTGTACAAACAATGCAAACAGCAGCTTCTGAAAGCAAGAAAAGCCGGCGTGGTTATGACCGAGAGCAATCTTGAACCACGGACTGCACATATCCACAGTGAGAAAGCCAATATTAACGTCTAATGTATTCATATATCGCGGCTTTGTGGAGCCATGGGTAGAGAGCATGTCTCAACAGGGGTCGAGTACATTTGGTTAACAGAATACCCTAACATACGGAATTACGAACCACATACAAACATCATGAGCAGCGTGTCACATTTGCAGTAGATATCATGCACAGGGAGCATTTAAACCCGAAGGGGTGAGTTTACCTACACCACCATAACCGTTCCATTACTATTTGTATGGGTTCATACATCTGCATAAATGTGAAGGGAACAAATACTGTTTAGCGATTACACATATATATAATCAAAATGGCTAGAAGCATTCCCAACCATGAATCCGGATGCAGCAGCAGTGGCAAGGTGCCAGTAAAATAAAGTATCCTAGATCTGGCATGCTGTAAAAAGCTACAGTGACAATAGAACACAAGTAGTGAACCATACAATCACGCAACCTGGGGATTATTTTGTATTTCCATGAATGTAAATTGCATGTACAACCCACTGTCAGCATGACTGCTGGCCGTAAATGGGATCGATAAATAAGTAGAGAGGAGGTTGGTGGGTGACATCCAGATGAGTTACATGTGCTGTCTACCTCTAGCATTGCTGAGCATGACAACAGTTCCAAATGTAAAGTGCTGCACCACGTCAGTAGGTATGTGGAATGGCATATCATGTGCCAGAGTGGAAAGCTGTCATGCCTGCAGAGCGAGGTCGATGGCTCATTAGCAGGTGACATGAGGAGGATTGTTAACCAATAACACTGTTCCCCAGTGAAAGTCTTTTACAGATAAAGAGCAAGCGAAGGCGGATGCATAGCTGACACCAGTATCCTGTGTGTATGTCACTGTTATCCAAGAACATTATTGCCAAGTGGACATTGTGAAGTTCTGTACGGGTACAGTTGGCAAGCGCCTACTGCAGTAAAGTTTGCAGAGAGAATTGGTCCTGGGTCCACCTCACATGTTCTCAAACCCGGTAAAGGATATCAAAGTCCTGATTGACATCTTGTAGCTGATATACCATAGAGCCTGAATCACCGGGCAAGACTGTATAACAATACAAAGCAACCCCAAAGACATTTTGTTTGCTGTCTAATGATTATACACCTATTAACCATGTTTGTGTTTACTTTACATTTGCTGGGACCTTACCTGCATATAACTACGGATACAAATACTGATGCATTGATGAACTGGCCACAGAGTGTCTTCCACACTCCAACAAATACCTAGGCATGGCGTGTGCATCTACAGACTATGAACCCTTTAAATTGCTGTGTTTGTACTGCCATACCTACATCATATGGAGGACTTCGATGCATGCTGTCCCTTGGGGATAGATTGAGACTTGTGGATATTTACACTTTGATACAGGTTCTGTGAGATCACAGGACAGCGTGGCACTAATGTGCTTACCTGTTACACAAAAGGAATTGTATGTTATCATAAACATGATACAATTTCAGTTGGTGGGAGTATTTGTAACATAACTGTGTCTTGCAGATGTCATATAACAGCCAAAGATCACAGTACAACTTGTAGCACCATTCATTATTTGTATTGAAACATCATGAGAACAATGTGGAAGGATGTGCAGAAACATCCTGAAGTGTATAAACAGTCCTCTGTTAGAGACAGGAAAATGTTACATGCAGAGTCAACCCGCATCAGTAGTAAAGTAGAATATTGTTATGTTGTTTGTGGGAAAAAAGCATATCAATGGTTACCTGGGGAATTGGTCGGCAGTGGTTATTTGGGTTATCTGGCTCCAGTCACATGACATACTGCACAAATGCCTCTGGAGTGCGGAACTATAACACATATAGCTCGAAGAACTGGGAACACAGTCGAGAAACCTACTAATCTAGTGTGTGAAATGGAACCTGTTCTGACATTCCAGTCTTCTGCAAAGAGATACAGGAATATCGATTCATATGGACTTGGTGACAGCGTCATAACCTGGGCATGGAACACCCAGCTTGTGGAGTAGTGAAATCAATCAGGGAACAGAGGAAGTTATCAAAACCTGTCGGAGGAATGATGAATGTGACTTTCCGCTCTTGAGCGTGTGACTGATGAACTGGATGCAATGAGAACTGTTGTGTCACAAAATGTAATAAGCGCCGCGACTGCACCGTGGCGCCGAATTGATGCGTCTTGGCTTATTAAAGAAGATAAGCTGTGTCCAACTACCACATGAAAAGACCAAAATCAACTGACCACCTAGAGGTAATACAGCGAGGCGTCATCCATGCGTAACCAGGCCCAAACCCACTGACGAACCATTTCCACAAACCATCTGGTGGATGGGGTCAGTCATACTGAATATCATGATTGCCATTTGTGTTGTTCTGCTCATATTGGGAGCATGTGTCTATTAGCGGGATACTTTGCATGTAAGTATTAGTCAGGGACACTGGCGACATATCTGTACCGAGACTATGTATCAAGACCTGTAGTGGTATTTGTCAATAGAAAATGCAATCCCTCTTGAAATGTACAACAAATTACTTGCCTAGTTAAAGCGTTCCAGAGAGAGGAAGAGGCTGGGAATGAAATAATGTTGTATATGTTTCTGGATAGAATAGAAGCAATCAAGGAGGAGAATGTTAGCAAAATACATATTTAAACATATATGGCGTGCAACTTTAGAAGCAAATAGTGTATAATGCATATCATTCTAACTTACAATATGGCAGTAGAGCTTATCATGCATGTAATTGCCTGTAGTGTAGCTGCAGTGTGATTGAACCCTGACCCTAGCAGTAACCAGTGCAGCAGGTGTATGTCATTCAGCAGTAGTCATCTGCTTGGTTAGAGAATAATACATGTATGTACAGGTATATCTGTCGTCCTTCCACTGAGGAGGATAGGCTTGTGAGCTCTAACACAGAGTACAGCTGCTCAGCAGAGACAAAGGAACCTAGTAGGAAATGGAGTGAGGACAGGATCTGAACAGTGTTGGAACCGTGACAGAGCAGAATTTACCGAAGGACAGTCTAATGGAATATGTGGCTTTGCAAGGTTGTGCTATCCTCATGGGAAGACATTTAATAAGCATTACCTGAGCACTGTTGTAGGAATACAGCGTTGTGGACTCTAGCGATGTAAATGCCTTGTGACTGACCACATCATTAATGTGTGCAAATGATTATAGTACACAATGCTCATACAGCTGTAACATGTATACAGTAAAACAAATGTCTAAACTTTTACTGCATAGTTCATTTTGCCTCCTGCTGCACAGTAGTAAAATGTTATTAATCACAGCTTCCTGTGTTATTGACTGTCATTCTGAAAATACGAATAGAGTGTTACAGTTTGATTTAAACAACTAAATTGACAGATGTGTAATGCGTCCTAGCATGGGAATAGGGTAAGCCAACCATCACAATGTCCATGTGTACCACATACAAACAGCCAGTAACACGCATGAGTAGTAGTGCATGAAGGCATACATGACTGTGGGAATAGTACAGGACATATGGCACGTGCCAAGTGCAGATGCATGACACAAACCCCAGGATGGGTGTCCCTGCAAAGAGGAACATGTGCCAACCACACCTCCCACAGATGTACTGGCAATAAAAACACATGGCAAACACACAGAAACACTACTGTCAACACCACGACTGCAGCAGGCCTGATCAAACACCAACATGAAGCATGCACAAACAGGGACTTGTGTAATGTTTGCCTTAACACCCCCCATAGGCCAAAGAAGAATAGAATGGACATATGCATGTAATGTTGTGAAGGATGTGTGGTAGTCCTCAGTATCACAGTGTTAGGGACACAGATACACTGTCATCAACTGTGACGTATGTGCAGTGTACACAGCATACCTGCATGTCATACAGAGGACAATCATGTGCCACAGAAATATACACTGGAGAAAGAGTATAGGGGTTACACAATTGTAAATGTGACAAACTATGAATATAGGTTCATCGTCCATAGGTACAGGGTAGGCCATCGTCCCAGGTTCAGCCATAACACTACACCATAGTTAGGATGACTTTGCCAACCTTCTGTGCTTCAGATAAAATACTCATGATATTGCTGTACCTCCGTCAAGCAGTGATAATGATGTAATCCCTGGCCTATACCTGCAATTCTCCATCCAATGGACAACATACCCGCGAACAAGGCTAGGAAGGATCTCTGTCTCACATGTACTGTGATGTAGATCCACAGCATTATGAGTGTCTGGGTGATATAAGTGTCACTCAAACACATCCATTAATGACGTGACAAGGTAAATGTCACCTGCCCTAGTGGTTCTGAGGGATGCAGATACAGTAGGTGAAGCATACACATGACATATGGGTTGACATGGCCTCGTATGTCAGGCACAGGTCAACACTGAACAGCAGGTATGTGACGTAATATGGCAGGGGTCCTACAAGTGGGGCAGCATTACACAAAACGATGTCATCCTGCATCTGTACAACAATTAACCTATGAGGGCTTCCCAGCTGCTGTAGGTGTATGGTCAGATACAGTCTGAATGGGGGGACAATGTAGTAATTCATAGGTGTAACACGTAATGGGTACAAGGAGACAATGACCTAGCCTGATGTAGATGTGAATCCCTGCACAAACAGGTGGGCAATGTAGAAGTCCCACAGAACCACGATAGCAACGTGTGTGTTGAATGAAAGGTGACCGACAAACTCTGTCCCCTGATCCCTGGTAATCACCCCTGTGCTGTGTGGACAGCCACCTATATGCTGGACAGGGGTGACCTAGTACTCCTCGACAGGTATGATGTTGCATTACTTACCATTTAGCTGTGGGACATGTCCCTGACAGCAGATATGCAAATCTGGGAGTCCCCTTTGAAGGATATCTGTGTCAGATGTCCGTCCCACTATGGCACCTGTTTTGCAGTCATCTACAAAGAATGTTGCCCATAACACCCCTGTGTGTGCCTGTACCGTGGAAATGTAGATGTATGACAGGAGTGCACCCACGGAAGGGCCCCATGGGACACCACTTGTGACAGGCAGTAGGTCTGACATGCTGCCAGCAACTATGACCGTGTGGGTTGTGTCACATAGACAGTTTACAACACATTCTGTGATGTACGTGTTCACATCCCAGCCAATGGGTTTATCAACGATACCTGAGGGTAATGTGATGAAGGCCTTTGACAGGTCGAGGTAGGCTGTATGGACTGCAACACCCCATCAATGGCCTCGGTGACTGTCGAAAATGTCAACCATGCTTTAAAGGCATGAACCGCCCCTGAACAAGACAAACCGTGTTGGATGCAAAGTATGCATGTCCCCTATGCAGTCGTATGCGAGCAGCAGTATGATCCCTCCCATGTCTTTGCAGATAGGTCTCCTCAGGGTAATGGGACAGTAATAACCAGCCTCAGTGGAGGCATTGGCCTGTGACGTGGGACTACAGTTGCCATGCGACACAACCTGGGTACCCTACCTGAGGTGAGGCTACAAAGAAATAGCTGTCCTAACTGTGGGTCCAATTCCTAAATGAGATAGTGGAGTACACAGGCGGGGTCACCAGCTGGTCTCATGGATGCTATGTCCACTACCCTGGAGAGAGCATGTCCCACCTGTGTGTCTAGAACATGTGGTGACCACAAACCGCTGGTACAGACATCTCCTCATGTGTGGGGGAGGGTGTGGAGATGTCCTCACTGGACTTGTCAGCCTGTATGTTGGCAATGTGTGTATGTTGATTAAACTCCACCTGTATGTGAACCCAGTCAGTGCATATGTGGGAGTGACCTCCCAGGTGTTGAGCATAGCAACTGAAGGTGGTATGGTTGTCAGCCAGGTCCATGTAGGTATATCTGTGGAATGTGCCCTGGACAATTTCATGACAGTGTGTAACTCTACACATATGATGACCAAGGGTGTCATACCTCACAAGGTGTCTGCTCCACCTTGTAGTAGCCACCTCCTCGTGTTGTACATCCTGTGTATGGCTGGGGTACACCACACTGGATGCTTGGCATTGGTACAATGAACCACAGTTGGGTAAGTGAATGCCTGGTTCATGCAGTCCTGTAGGTACTGGTAGATGGCACATGTGATTGATGCAGTGGCTGCAGTACTGTCGACCACTGGCTCAGGGTCCTTAAAGGAGACCACAGTATTGTGCAGAATTGTGTAGTCTGCCTCTGAGCAAGCAATGTGTATGGTAACTGGCAACACTCACAGCAACGGATGCCAATAGTAGAAGCCAATGTCCAAATAACATAGATTAACCTCTGCATGACAATATGTCTTATCATACATGTATTGACACGTGTGTGCTAATTACAATTGCAAATGGCCGGTAAGACTGGCCTAAAGTTCCCGTGATGTACACAGTCTGGGGGTGTTGTTCCGATAATAAAGTGGCAATACCTCCCAATCGTGACCTCTGGGTATGAAAGTGGTTGTTAACCTGCAACATTGGATGTATAGCATTGTTTTCTGGTGTTGGAAGACATGGTTCCTGTAGCACTACACAGTATGGGTAGTCAAGCAGACATCAGCGATTGCTGAACACACAGCATCAGTGAAACCCACTGCTCACAAGGACACAGTCCGACAAGCTCTACACTTTACATATGCACAGTGGTGTCCATTGTAGGACCCAAAAATTGTCTAAAGACCAGAATTATGTCTTATTTCAATGCGTACCTGAACTCATTGTCGTCACAGGTACACATATGCACCATAGCGTGTTTAATGTTGATGATAGCTGTCCATGTAATGCAGCACACATGCACAGTAATACCCAGGGTACCGGGTCCACAGAACTGCGTCCACATCACAGTCCGCACACATGAAGGATGTGTAATGGGTACTGTCGATTGTTGCAGTCAAGGGATTCTGGGTATGTAGACTCTGGGCTCGGTGTTGTTTAGCAGGCAATCCTTTGTCCCGCCCGTGGGAGGATGTGTCGTAGCACCTGCCTTACTCTCCGCTAATAATGCAAACCATCCACGGAGAATGCGAAATGCAGGTGTAAAATGTGTACAGCCCTATACTAGTGTCAGTAGGCAATTGTCATGGATGGACAACCGTATGGCCAAGATGGCACCCACAACTGCAAACCCGGGTAAATTACACAGCCGCGGTAAGGCATAACACAGGAAATACACATAGGGACTACAGTTGACATCCCACATACAAAGCTGGACGCGTGCCAACACCGGCGTACACAGCACTACATCTGCCAGCAAGAAAATGGGGGAGCACTCGCTACCATACCGTGGAACAGATGGGCGACCTGTGGAACACAAACCGATGCTTGCGCCAACAACGCCAACTGGGATATGTAAACTATGGCGTCCCCACCTATGGAAAACATGCTTCAATGAAGACATAGGGGATCGACATGTTCCGGTGGTGTTCTGTTGAAAATACAGTGACGGACATGTCCTATTGGGATGTCTGAGGTGTATATGAAGCAGTAGCTAACCAGCATCTTTGGATGTATGACAATTGTTCACAGTGCGAAATCACCTGGTTACGTAGCACCATGTAGAATGGGTAGTCAAGCAGACATCCGCGATTGGGAACATACAGCAGCAGTCAAACACACTGGCCACGGACACAGTCCGACAAGCTCTACACTTAACATATGCACATTGGTGTCCATTGTAGGACCCAAAATTACCCGTGCAGACTGCGTGGCTGCGACATCACCCTCGTCGATCGGTTGTCGTGACCACGTCACAGCTACACATATGCACGCATAGCGTGTTCAATGTTGATGATAGCTGTCCATGAAATGCAGCACATATGCACAGAAATACACAGGGTACAGAGTCCATAGAAGTGCGTCCACAGCATAGTCCCACACATGAAGGATGTCTGATGGGTACCGTGGAGGCTTGCAGCCATGGGATCCTGGGTAAGCAAATATGGGGCCGGTGTTGTTTGGCAGATAATCCGTTGTCCGCCCGTGGGAGGATGTGGGTATAACACGTGCCTTACTCCCCACTAATGATGCAAAGCATCCACGGATAATGCTAACAGCAGGTGTGAAATGTGTACAGCCCTATATCAGTGTCAGTAGGCAATACCCATGGATGGACAAGTGTACGACCAAGATGGCACCTATAACTGGAAACCTGATGGAATTACACAGCTGCAGTAAGGCATAACACAGGGAATACAGATAGGGATTACAGTATACACTCCCCATACAAAGTCAGACCGCCGTCTTGCGAATACGGCGTACACACCAGTCGATCTGCCATCAACAACATGAGGATCACTTCGCCATACTGCCGAACAAATGGGCGACCTGTGGAACACATACTAATGGCACACTAACAACTTCAACTAGGAAGGTCATAGGATGTTTCAACACTGGCGTTCCCGCATATAATTAACATCCTTCAATGAATAAATAGGGTATACATGTTCTGGCTGTGTTATATTGATAATACAGTGGCGTATATGTCCTACTGGGCCCTATGAGGGTTACTTAAAGCAGTTGCCAACCTGCAGCATGACATCAATACCATTTGGGTTAATCGTAGTAGGACACGGGTTCCGTAGCACAACATAATATGTGTAGTCAAATACACATCCGCGATTGGGGAACATACAGCAGCGGTCACAACCACTGGCCAGATGGACACAGTCAAACCTGTTATACATTTTACATATGCACATATGTGTCCATTGGAGCACCCAAAAATTTATCCTATTGCAGTGGCGACCTGCTGCGGTTGAGAGAGACGGATGAACTACAGCTGTGACTACGGCACAGCTGCAGATATGCACCGCCAGCGTGTTCAAGGTTGTTGACAGCTGTCCCTGAAATGTGGGACATATGCACAGAAATCCACAGATTGTGGAGTCCACATGTGCGTCCATATCCCATTCCGCACACATGGAGGGTTTGCAATGGGTAATGTGGAGGTTGCAGCCATGGGATCTTGGGTATGCAGATATGGGTGTCGGAGATGATTGGCAGATGATCCATTGTCCCGCCCGTGGGAGGATGTGGGTACAGAACATGGCTTACCCCCACCAATAATGGCAATCATCCACGGAGAATGAAACATGCAGGTGTGAAATGGGTACAGCCGTACACCAGTGTCCAGTAGGCATTTTCCAAGGATGGACAAGCGTCACGGACAACATGGCACCCATAATAGCAAACCTGGTGAAATCACACAGCTGTAGCAAGGCATAACACAGGAAATACAGATGGAAACAACAGTAGACACGCCCCATAGAAATCCATCCCGCCGTGCGAATCCCGGCGTACACAGCAACCAAGCTGCTTGCAAGTATATGGGGATCACCCGCTTCCACTCCGCGGAACATACGGGCGACCTGTGGAACACATAGTAATGTCACACCAACAACGTCAACTAGGAAGGTCATAGCATGGTTAACGTATGGCGTTCCCACACATAAACAACATCCTGTCATGAATATATAGGTTCTACATGTTCCGGCTGTGTTGTAATGGCAATACAGTGGCGGATAGTTCACAATGGGACCTCTGAGGATTACTTAAAGCAGTTGCCAACCTGCCGGACTACAGTAACACCATATGGGTTAATTGTGGAAGGACACGGGTTCCGTAGCACTACATCATATGGGTAGGCAAACAGACATCCACGACCGGGGAACATACAGCGCCAGTCAAAACCACTGGCCGAATGGACACAGTCCAACATGTTCTACACTTTACATATGCACATCGATGTCCATAGTTGGACCCAAACATTTGTCCTTAGGTGTTGGCAACAGGCTGCTATCGTGCGACCCAGAAGAAGTGACAGCCGTGACTACGGCACAGGTAGATATAAGCACCACAAGCGTGTACAAGGGTGATGACATGTGTCCATGAAATGCAGGACATATGAATAGGACTCGGCAGGTCGCCGTGTCCATAGGCGTCGTTCACATCCCATACCTGCACACATGAAGGATGTGCAATGGGTACTGCCGAGGGTTGCAGACATGGGATGGTGGGTATGCATAAAGGGGTCTCTGTGTGGATTGGCAGATGATTCGTTGTCCCGCCCCATGTGAGGGACGTGGCCATGGCATATCGTTACACCGCACTAATAATGCCAATCAACCACGGAAAATGCAGAATGCAGCAGTGTAATGTGTACAGCCCTATACTAGTCTCCAGCAGGCAGTTCCCATACATGGACGAACGTGCGGCCAGGATGGCACCCATAGCTGCAAACCTGGGGGAATCACACAGCTGTTACAAGGCATAACCCAGGGAATACAGATAGGGACTACAGTAGACACTCCCCATACAAAGCCAGACCGCTGGGCAGATGCGGAGTATACAGCACTCAATCTGCCAGCACATAACTGGGGATCCTGCGCTTCCATACAGCGGAACAGATGTGTGACCTGTGCAACCATACCAATGGCACAATATCAGCGTCAGCTGGGAAAGACATACGATGGTCGAACTATGGCGTTACCACCAATGAAAGACATCCTTCATTGAATTAATAGGATTGATGTCAATTGACCATGGACAACACCTAATCAACAATAAAGACTTCGCTGGCACCCTATGGCCACAAACCATGTCACACATAGGTAGATGGAACAGTCAACATAAACATATGTGCGATAGGTCACATATGTTATCAAAGGTTCGTCATAGACATGTATGCGCTATCACCCGTAGGCCCCGTGAGACTAACACATAACATGGGAGCATCCAGGCTTTAAGTATCCACCCTTACACTTCCATTTGTCACTTTCAATGCGAACAATGACCATGTAGCCACAGCATAGAAAGCACAGACGCACTGCTAACGACACACACGTATGTCAACATGTCAGAAAGCATCCTATGAACACACGTATTACATGATATTGTACTATGCCGACCCCTCAACAATCAGAGACCTAACAATGTATATGGAAGATATGCATAGCATATCACTGTAATACAATGGTACAGAACTGACAGAGTGGACAAATGTATGTTAACCCTACATCTGCATCTACACTACATTCCCGTTACGCGTGTTTGCTCCACCTGCTTCTCAAACGATGCCTCAACAGTTATCCATCGGTCAGCCCTGGTGTGTGGCCAACCCTCCACCTACTAATCTATCTACATACGCATTCTTCAGCATAGCTGAGGAGGTCGCTCCTGTGGTGTTATACTCTAGGCGTCGTACAACACCGACTGTAGGCGTGTGCCTTGTGATGTGCCCATAGCGGCCGTAAGCATCGCCAATCCTGCGGCTGCCCAGGCCGCCGCTCTAATAGGGCCACCTGTCTAGTAGGCGTGTCACGTAGGTATATCAAGATGGGTGCACCATGTGTTGTGCTGGCGTCCAATGTAGCCCCACAGCCTAGGGCACCGGCGATCTAAGGCGCTGCCGTGCAGGGGTAGTACAGTCTGCAGGTATGTGCAGGCGTGCACATGTAACAGCGGTCCACAAGGATACCCATAGTGGCGACAGCTGCACACATGGCTATAGCGGGACACACACACGGCCATGCATACAGCACACTTAGACATACACACACCATAAATAGGCAAATACACACAAGGTGTATGTCGTGTATGGGTAAAGTGTCAGGACAGCAAGGATAGCTGTCTGCCATGTAATCCAGCAGATGTCTATGAGGTGTCCTGGAATACGGACAGTGCATGGACAATGTGTGGATATACAGCGTACCACACTTATATGTGTCAGCCGTGCAAATATGCGATACATGGGGAAGACAGCTGTCCATGGGAGAGCAGCGATGCGGCCGCAACATAGGTACATAGATATACAAAGAAGAGATACACGGGCACATCCGGCGGGCCCGTGAGTGTAATGCACACAGCAGCACCCACCACACCATAGTAGGGTACCGTGGAGAACAGGCTACGGAGTCGCCCGACCACAAGAAGCACACAAGCAGTACCGTGCTGCGTCCGCCATCCACAAACCCTTGCCTGGCGACAGGATATGGGTGTTCTGCGTAAACCTCACAGCCTTACCGTATGTACCCATGCAGCTGGGAGCTTGGACACACACACACATGTAGCGCATGGTGATTGACCACACCCCCACATACCCAACTGCACAAGCGTACAACACAGGTATGGTATGCGCTCGTGGACCACCGAGCACACCACCAGCAGAGGCACATGTACGGGTGGGTGACAACAACCGTGCAGGAATGGCCGCTGGTAGGCAAGGTATGTGTTGCGAAGCGTCTAAAAGCATGTACATCCGCAGAGGCAGCTGCAAAAACACACACAGACACACACACACAAGGGCGGGAGTCGAACCTCGCCTATCTACATGAACTCACTACAGTATGAAGCATTTACAGAGCAGCTACCGAGTTTACTGAACAGGCGCTGTCAGAGGCATACTTGTAGGCTGCTGGCGTCACCCGCAAGACAATAGTTGGCAATAGCCAAGGTATGTGTTGCGGGCGTCTAAAAGCATGTTCATTCGCAGAGGCAGCTGGAAACACACACACACACACACACACACACACACACCGGAAGGCGGAGGCGAACCTCGCCTATCTACATGAACTCACTACAGTATGAAGCATTTACAGAGCAGCTACCGAGTTTACTGAACAGGCTGTCAGAGGCATACTTGTAGGCTGCTGGCGTCACCCGCCAAGACAATAGTTGGCAATAGCCAAGGTATGTGTTGCGGGCGTCTAAAAGCATGTTCATTGCAGAGGCAGCTGGAAACACACACACACACACACACACACACACACACGGAAGGGAGGCGAACCTCGCCTATCTACATGAACTCACTACAGTATGAAGCATTTACAGAGCAGCTACCGAGTTTACTGAACAGAGCGCTGTCAGAGGCATACTTGTAGGCTGCTGGCGTCACCATAAGACAATAGTTGGCAATAGCCAAGGTATGTGTGCGGGCGTCTAAAAGCATGTTCATTCGCAGAGGCAGCTGGAAACACACACGCACACACACACACACACACACACGGAAGGGGCGGGGCGAACCTACCTATCTACATGAACTCACTACAGTATGAAGCATTTACAGAGCGCTACCGAGTTTACTGAACAGGCTGTCAGAGGCATACTTGTAGGCTGCTGGCGTCACCATAAGACAATAGTTGGCAATAGCCAAGGTATGTGTTGCGGGCGTCTAAAAGCATGTTCATTCGCAGAGGCAGCTGGAAACACACACACACACACACACACACGGAAGGCGGAGGCGAACCTCGCCTATCTACATGAACTCACTACAGTATGAAGCATTTACAGAGCAGCTACCGAGTTTACTGAACAGGCTGTCAGAGGCATACTTGTAGGCTGCTGGCGTCACCCGCAAGACAATAGTTGGCAATAGCCAAGGTATGTGTTGCGGGCGTCTAAAAGCATGTTCATTCGCAGAGGCAGCTGGAACACACACACACACACACACACACACACACACACGGAAGGCGGAGGCGAACCTCGCCTATCTACATGAACTCACTACAGTATGAAGCATTTACAGAAGCGCTACGAGTTTACTGAACAGAGCGCTGTCAGAGGCATACTTGTAGGCTGCTGGCGTCACCCATAAGACAATAGTTGGCAATAGCCAAGGTATGTGTTGCGGGCGTCTAAAAGCATGTTCATGCAGAGGCAGCTGGAACACACACACACACACACACACACACACACACGGAAGGGCGGAGATGAACCTCGCCTATCTACATGAACTCACTACAGTATGAAGCATTTACAGAGCAGCTACCGAGTTTACTGAACAGAGCGCTGTCAGAGGCATACTTGTAGGCTGCTGGCGTCACCCATAAGACAATAGTTGGCAATAGCCAAGGTATGTGTTGGGCGTCTAAAAGCATGTTCATTCGCAGAGGCAGCTGGAAACACACACACACACACACACACACACACGGAAGGGGCGGGGGCGAACCTCGCCTATCTACATGAACTCACTACAGTATGAAGCATTTACAGAGCAGCTACCGAGTTTACTGAACAGAGCTGTCAGAGGCATACTTGTAGGCTGCTGGCGTCACCCAAGACAATAGTTGGCAATAGCCAAGGTATGTGTTGCGGGGCGTCTAAAAGCATGTTCATTCGCAGAGGCAGCTGGAAACACACACACACACACACACACACACACACACACACGGAAGGCGGAGGCGAACCTACGCCTATCTACATGAACTCACTACAGTATGAAGCATTTACAGAGCAGCTACGAGTTTACTGAACAGAGCTGTCAGAGGCATACTTGTAGGCTGCTGGCGTCACCATAAGACAATAGTTGGCAATAGCCAAGGTATGTGTTGCGGAGCGTCTAAAAGCATGTTCATTCGCAGAGGCAGCTGGAAACACACACACACACACACACACACACACACACACACACACACACACACGGAAGGGGCGGGAGACGAACCTACGCCTATCTACATGAACTCACTACAGTATGAAGCATTTACAGAACGCGCTACCGAGTTTACTGAACAGAGCGCTGTCAGAGGCATACTTGTAGGCTGCTGACGTCACCCGCAAGACAATAGTTGGCAATAGCCAAGGTATGTGTTGCGGAGCGTCTAAAAGCATGTTCATTCGCAGAGGCAGCTGGAAACACACACACACAGACACACACACACACACACACACACACACACACACACACACACACACACACACGGAAGGGGCGGGGACGAACCTACGCCTATCTACATGAACACACTACAGTATGAAGCATTTACAGAATGCGCTACCGAGTTTACTGAGCAGAGCGCTGTCAGGAGGCATACCCCTACGTGAGTGGTATCATATGCAGAGGCAATGCGCCCGATCGGGAGTTAGGTCAGAGTCTGCGCCACGCGGTCTGTTACCATCCCAAAGTCGCGTACAGTAACACGTTAGTGCTGCAGTCGGGAATACCAGGTGACTACTGATCAGTACATCACTGCCTACTGGGCATGCTCAGACACTTAGACTCGGCACAGAGCGGACATGCATACACATGGTGCGACGGCATGCGGGGCGGAATGTGGGCCGTCGTGTGTGTCCAGCCACACAACAGAAACCTGGCCATGCCACAGGCGTGGCGTTGCGAGGATACAGGCATGCACCGGGTATAACTGCAGACGGGCGCGGTGTGCACTGTGCTGTGTGTCTATCTACACAGCTGCCTACTGGGCATGCTCAGACACTTAGAGTCGGCACAGAGCAGACATGCATACACATGGTGCGACGGCATGGGTGGCGGAATGTGGACCGTCGTGTGTGTCCAGCCACAACAACAACCGGCCATGCCACAGACATGGCCGTTGCAGCGGGGAATATCTAGGTGCAATTAACCATGTGTAGGACTGGCCTGCAGTTTGTTGCATGCTAAAGACAACCCTCCCAAACACAGGATACCTGCACAGATGTCCTGAGGACACTGGTGTGTGGGCATGCTCTCACAACAGCACCGTATTGGGTGACATGAACCACCCATACATAGCCTGGGAACATTACCCATGGCACAACACACTACGCCAGCGGTCCCAGGTGTTCTCACACCTGGCCACTGTTAAACAGCCATGCACCATACATACTAGGGGGGGATGTCTGACAGTTCTGCCCATCACACATGGTGAGGATATGCCCCACACAGGATGTACAGCCCTCAATGGTGATGCAAGACCGTATAGTGGATCCACTGGCCATCCACATCCTGTAACCAACACCAGCATGGGGGACCTCAGTGATGACCTCTCCACAGCACACCCTACACATCATACGACCGGTGTGGTAACCTACAAGTCCTCCATGCCAGTGTTGAACACAGGCCAGACCGGCAAACGCCCTAGCGAATGCCTTCTCTGAGCACCCACATGCATGTCTGCAACAGGCAAACATGATAACATCAGGACCTTGTCCACCACAGGTAGGCACATGGTGTGGTGGACCCCAGCCACTGACAAGCTGTACATCACCAGTTGGAGCTAATACATGACAGAGAAATGTCAGTACCAGGGATACCATCTCCCATCCATACCGGCGTCACCATACGGCCACACATACACACATCCACGGCCGCTTGTGGGAGTGGTACTGCAGAGGGCACATGAGACAACCATAGGGCATTCCCTAACTGTGGTAAGGACATGGTTGGGGGCGCACAGACATGGCCGGAAATGGTCCGGAATGGAACAACGGTCACTGCACCCACAGACATTGTCAACAAACCTGCGGACATGTTCCGTGCACATCCACCCCAAGAGGGACATATCCATCCCACCAGACTGTGGCCTCCGAAACATCTCATATGGCCTGGGTGATCCCATATCTCTATGGCGGTTGACACAGCACCAATGGGCACCGATGGTGTCCCTGGCTGTGTGCTACCCATCCTCATTGAGCCCTCGGCCCACACATGCCCACTGTGTCATGTTAGCCTTACTATGGGCTATGTCCCCGATGGATGGCATGTGGCATCTGTGGACCCACTATGCCAGGGTAGTGCTCTTATGGACTGTAGACAGCCACACCCTATCAGCTTGACAAGCCTTGTCTGCAAAGCTGTGGGGAGGTCCATATAGGTGCCCATGGATACAGACAGCGGTGTACAGCCAATACCGTGACATACCCACAACAACATAGTCAAGTGCGGACCCTGCCTCCCGAACCTGCTCGTCCTATCTGGAGTGGTCACCAAGGCCATTGATGGGGATACGCGGCTTTGCACACAGTACCATGCCTGGTGGTAGCGTTCAGTGCACTCTTCACATGGGACTCATGGAAATGCTCGCAAGCATACATGTGGGGACATATGTCACCCGATGCTTCTCAGAAAGGTTGGAGGTCACACCACACAGGGTTGGTGTTCCTGTTGCCGTGTCACAGTCATCTCTGGTCTCCACTGGAGGCCCACAGGGCTCAGTCCTGGGCCCCCTGCCATCTGACATTCGAGCGTCAATGTGCAGACAATCATAGGGGGATTGTGGCAGACAAGGTATGCAGCTGACTACACACCGGCCACCATACCCAACACCCCATGTGACACGGACATCCACCTAGGGCGTCATAGCCATGTATAACTGGTGCCAGAGCTATGGCCTGCTACTACATGCCAGAGAAGGTGCAGCCCTACCCAGTGTGAAGGACATGTTCGTCCCAATGTCACATGTAGGTGGTATGCCATTAAAGATGTTGGACATGTTCAGGGAAATGGCTACCACACCTGTCGGTAACCTCTGTCAACACACACAATGGCAATGTGGGTGTGAAGACATTCCACTGTGGCCTCCTGGTCTGGATGGAATCGCATCCACATCAGGGGTGTTCATTGTACCCCTGTACACATCACACACCAGAGCAATGACTGCGTACAATGGCACATCTGGCCTGTAGCTAACCTGGCGCCTGCAGCACTCGGAAGGACCATAAGCGTTCCACAAGGCGGGGATGGCGGTGCTAGGACATGTCACAAGCTGCGGCCAAGGGGACACCGGCTGTAAATCTTCACAGCACATCTGCTCCGTGGTGATCTGTGCCTGGCATACACGGCCATGTCTGACCTGGGTGACATGGGCATATTCCACCTCAGGCTCCAGGCAAACACGGGCACAGAAGCGACTGTCAAACACCTCAACACAAAGATGAGTGAGGCGTGCTGGGGGAACAGGGTTAACGGCCAGACACCCCCTAGAACACGGAGAGGAGTGCCAGCCCATGTGAAGGAAAGGCCCTGACTGCCTTCATCCAGGACTGATAATGGCGTGTGGATGTGTGGCGATAGTTATCGCCAGGCAACATCTGTGTGTCACTGCTAGACCAGGGACTGGGGACTGATGGATATGGCATCCCCATCCTGAGGGTGTTAGCAGCCACACACAGTCATGCTAGGTCCACACATGTCGTAGGGCACATATCCTGTTACGTTCATGTAGCCTATGTACCTATGTAGGGGTCCATGCGGATGCGGGTAACTGTGCTATGCTGATGTTGCCAGACATGCCTGTGGGTACCCACGACTACGTGGGGAACTAATTACACTGCTCCCACTAGGCACGTGCAAGTACACCATGGGGATCATGCGGGTTAACTGCACCGACATGGTGCTACACATGTAACCACCACACATACTGTGTACACATATCAATGAATGCTGCACCTGTCCTGCATGGTATGTCTGCTGCATGATGTCCGTGCACAACCCACATCACATACACACCTGTCACCAGCCATACACACACACCACAACATACACATCACGTACTATGCGGACACAGGTATCACATACACCTCTCACTATCTTGTCCACCCTGTGCATCAGAATATGTTAGCTTAACCGTGCAGTGATGGTGTAGCTCACAGTTACGGCAGAGACTTCATCATATGCACAGGGTGATATGTGTGCCACAGGCATGGGCTGTACCAATGGATGACATCATGTGTGTGTGTAAGGGCCTGTGCATTGACTGGGCATGACTGTGTAGATTGCATGTGGGTGTGGTGGAGCCCTACAGTTGTGTCTGCTGTGTGTGGGTTTGTGTACACAGTTCAGTCATCTGTGATGCCTACACGGGGTATGCTTGGCAGCCCCAGACTGTACAGTGCAGGTGTTACGGCTCACTGTGTCTGCCGGCGGCGGCGTGACCAGCGCCTGCCTGGGGTCGCCGCAGGCACGACCGGGTGGAGAATGCGGACTGTCCACTCTCCGATGTCACATGTCCGCTGGAAGCGTGCCTGCGGGGCCGTCCAGGCCACGTCCACGTGGCCTGCTCTGTCCTGGTGTGGATGGTGTAGTAGCAGCTGCACTGCTGCTGCTACCAGCACTGTCTGGGTGGGCATGGGAGGTGGCACGCACCGCTGACCTGCACCACGTGGTGTTGCTGGCCCACGCCCATGTGCCCTATGCCTCACCCATACCTGGTGTTCCTGCACGGACTGCGCACACTCAAGGATGGCCATGCCTCGGTCGAGGATCCCAGCCATGTCACCCAATCTCCTATCCAGAACCTCGGCAAGATGCTGTTGTGCATTCGCCAATGCCTGGATGTTGTCATTCAAGGTACGGATTGCGGACCTCTGCAGCCTCTGCCCTTCCTGGTTCGTGCCTGCGCCGCCATTACAGTCTGGAACATGCGTCTGGTTATCCCAGCTGCTGCACCCTGTATGGCAGGTGTATGTCTAGCGGTGCTCCCCCTACAAGCAGCACCTGCCACATGCCTGCATGGCACTGCACCAGTTCTCACACTGGCAACATCGTGTGTACCCACACCTTCTGCAGCCACCACACATTCCTGCTCGGGGCCAAGAGACGCTGACTGACCGTCATCTATGGGCAGCGGTGTTGGGGTATGTGTCGGCATCTGAACCGTGGCGGGGTTGAAAGGGGCGTATGTGTGATGTTCTCCATTGGCACAGTGTCTGCCTGTGGCGACCCTGCCTGTGCCTCATGCACATGGTCATCACCACTAGTATCTGTGGGGACACTAGCAGGAGGGGAACTCACCTACAGCACCTGTCAATACAAAGACATACCATCGGTTACAATACAGACACACACACACACACACACACACACACACACACACACACACACACACACACACACACACACACACACACACACAGCATGCATGTGATAATGCAGGTGGCATGCAGCATTCACACAACACAGACCAGTGAATGCAGACCAGACATTCATAGTGGCAGTATGTACACTGCCCTGGTGGGAACAGTACAACAGGCAGGTGTCTTTTAGTAGGCATGCAGTACACACATTCATGGTAGTTTGCATGCATCAGCGTGATACACCGTGTGGCCCCGCGCGAGTTGAGCGTACACATCGCTGCCGACAGTACGTAATGTACACGCAAACATATGCGTTATCATGTGGACATGTGGCGATGGTGTCCCACCGCATGCACCACATCACTGGCGGCTGTCGCGGTGCAGTGTTATGTGTACAGTCTACAGATACAATGTATGGGTAACAGGGATGTCTGTGCAGGTAATGCGTTTGCTGTGAGCTGTGTACATAGCTATACAGTGTGGAGTGCGGGCTCTGTGCCACTGCACAGTAGCAGGACACAGTTATGTGTCTGTGCGATCGTGACCTGGGCGCATTACATTGCCATGTCTGTAAGTCAGTTCAGCTGCTCAGCAGCACGTATATAGTGGACATTGGAGGCACCTGTAGTAGCTGTGGAGGCATTCCATGTCACTGGTGTACTACATCGGATGTCCAGGGGTCCACTACAGTGATGAACCCACTATGTGTGTACAGGGTGCAGCGGTGACTACCCACTGTGGATGTGCTGTGTGGCAACATGCCTGTAGGTATCGACCATGGCCTTGTCTGTCTGAGTCATTGACAATTGTGTGTGGTAGACATCGTGCACAGCCCTGTGGTGGCCCATGTGACATACAACCATACTAGTGTGAGGTGTCACATTCCCTACGGATATGCTGACAGTGTGGATGTCTGCTATGTTGTGCATAGGTCATGTCATGGTGTGACAATGCTGCAGCCAGACATCCGTGCATGGGACATGGCATGTGCCATGTCTGGCAATGTGCACCGATGCAGGGGCATGGGTCACATTGGTAACACCTGTGCTCTGGCCAGATCACAGCTCACTATGTGGTACTGTGTGCATACTGCACTGGCATACCAATGCATACTACACATGCAGCCATTGTGGAACACCTACACCATTGTATGCATAGCTGAATGCACGTAACACACCAATAGGTTGTGTGGTGTCATGCCACTCTCGCTAACGGTTGTATCTACTGTACATGGGTGGTGTGTGTGTCGGGTGGTGCAACCTGTATACCGTGACTGGGGCACACACAGGTGAGCATGTCATGCCTGGACACATGGGGAATATCAATACAGCAGATCATGCCTTTGACTAGCAACAGACTTACCTGCAACAGACCCTTGTCCTTGCGACCTGCCAGACGTACCTGTAAAGGGATTACACAAAGGTATACACATTAGCCATTACTATCTCCACGGTCAGCACTGTGCATGTCACATCATGCATCTGTGTGTTAGCATGTGCTATGCACATGTCTGCTAACACAACATAGCATACTATAGTTTGCATCTTGTGTGGCCATATACCTGGCATGTATTGCTATATCATGTGTTGTACTATGACACCCACACACACGTCGCTTATCATACAAACATGCAACACTGACTTACCAGGCGGCTCCAGGCTCATAGTTGGAGACACCCACCTCCACGATGGGCATGTGTTTCTGCGTGTTGTTCCGTGGGTGTCCCCAGACTGGCCAGGAGCTCCTCCGTGGCTGTGAGTGGGGGCTGGGTTGGTGGCCCACCACCTGTCCCACGTTGTTGCCTGGCGATTGCAGCGGCACGCTGTCTTGCATGCGGATCAGGTCTGTGCAGTGCCTGCGGATTTGCTGATAGCTGCGGTTGTATCCGCCCAGGCTGTTCACCCTCCTGCACATCTCCTCCCACATCTCCTGTCGTTCCTGTGCCTGCTGTGGCACATGGCTGAATAGCGCGTCGTGGTTACTGTGGAGGTATGGAATTATCACCTCCTCCTCCTGTCGACTGAAAGGTGGAAGCCGGAGCGTGGCATTATCTGGAAGACATAACGATGGTGGCAGGTCACATTCACACTGCTGTGCTGGCATACTGTTGGAAATACATTGCTATGACATGTGCGACATCTGCACAGTGATCTGTGAAAGGCATCGTGGCAGTGACACAGCCGATGTTTTGGCTTCACACCATTGAGCAGTGGGTGTCACATCATATCTGTGTGCCACCCCATCACACTGTACCGCACCATGTAGATGTTAGCCTGCTGTGGACATGTGTACCTGGCTGCACCTATGTCCATATCACTTGGCATAGGTCCCCATGTGACGTCGGTGCTACTGTTCACCTGGGCGCTGTGTATATGTCAGTACACATCACGTCTGTGTCCATTGTGAACGTCAGCAGCGGCACTGTACACATACACATGGACACCTGCACATGCATGTGTTGTGCCATGTACTTCCACACAGCACTGTACGGGTGTTGGACAACTTGCCACAGCTCACCTGTGTTGCACATGTGATAGACATGGAGCAATGTGTAACCATGACACATTAGCAGGAAAGGCCATGCATAGCATGTACACACACACATTGTGCAGAGCATCACACAGCACCTGTAACACGACAGGGTGCATCACCGCCACATTACTGCTGTGTATGGTTGATAGTGAGAGTGCCTTTTGTCCATTGCACCATGTGGGACTGTGGAAGCTCATGCAGCCTTGCTGGTCAAGTCTGCATGATATGGCAGGGTATGCCACATACATGGCACTGGGTTGTGATCCACCTGGGGGTTGACGGTATTGGCAGGGTGGCTGTCCATTCCATATGTCATTGCTGTGTGTATATGGACATTCAACATGTTTATCACCATGGTGTGGACACTGTCCTCAAGCGAGGTATGCTGTACGCTGCTTGCTGAGGGTGTGTCTGGTGCATGCAGGTATCACACATCCATGCATACACTGTAGCCCTGGCAGGTGCTATGTGCTGGGATATTGATCAACACAGTGCTGTATGTGGACACACACCGCTATCCCGTGCACATGGATGGCTGCCTGCACTGATGTGGGTACCACATATGTGTACATCCAGTGCCTGCTGCCACCCCATGTCTGCTGCTGCACTACACACCACCATCCCTCCCTCTGTGAATGTGGTGTTGGGCACAGCATAGGTATCCATGTATGGGGACAGGGATGTTCACATAGCAGGCCCACTGATGGTATCGTCGATCTGACCATACACGTATGACGCACCCCTCACACATACAACCCATTCATATTGTTGTTCACAACGGTGACACAGCTATATTGCTATGCCGGAGGCATTCACAGACATACATACACAGAGGCATGCACGTCCATCTCTGGCATTGCCTGGACTATTGCTGTGGTTCAGCACATAACGTGTTTGACTGCAGCTGGCGCAGACCTACTGTGCACATGTCTACACGGTAGGCCTGTTCTACAGTAGGCATCTGTGATGTGCTGTGCACATCTCATATCTGCACATTTGGTTGGTGTCCATCGGTCCACGGGCCAGTGGTGGGACATACAGGGATGTTGCTGAACATATATGCATGCAACCCTGTACAGCTGTAATGCTAGCCTCTCAGATGCTCATGTGTCGTGGACGTGAACACAGTACACACACATGTGGTTGTGGGCTGCCGTCCGTACCCATCTCCACCTGTGGGTTGCTATCATCCCACACACTCCTTGTATTGTATGTTCAGGCTATGCACCTATGTGGGGCTTGTGGCCATGCAAGACGATACTATATGCCTTTGCACCCATCACAGACAATGTCACACAGGTACACCGGAGGCCGTACGCGTCACAGCCTGTTGCCAGCACATCACATGTGGTGCACACATACAACATCTCCTGTGGGACATGGTCAATTGTATGGGCATGTCCAGCGGTCACATGCCACAGCTAACCCTACATGACGGCTATGCAGCACATGTGTCTGTACACCTACTGTCACATGTACACGAGCAATGCCCCCCTACCTACATCACATGGTACTACCTGTGGGGTATGTGCGTCTGCATCCATGCTATGGCCATAGATGACAATTGTACATCAATATGTGCAACATACCTAATTGGGGGTTGTCATGTGCACATGTTCCACGTGTCAATGCATTGTTTGTGTCTGTTGGCCGGTCAATGTTGTGCATGGTTAACATGGCTGCCATAGCGTACTGTGTGTGATTCCAGGTACGTCATTGGCCTACCAGCATTGTACATTTCCACAGCACATTCCAGCCATCATGTAGCCATCTTAGATGACAGTGGGAGGTGTTACACCATGTGCACATATGTCACACAGTACGAGGGTGACTGACACACATTGTCAGGTCTGGGTTCTGACCGCTGTAGATGTGTGTAATGGTGTTTACGACCATGACTGCGCCAGATGGTGCCATCTGGATGTGTAACATTCACAACACACACCTACATTCACATAGCAGCACATCGTCCATGACGATGGACATTACGGCATGAACACTGTGTGCGGTATGTCTGTATGACCACTGCATATATCACTGGTAGCCACCAGCATGGCTGCCTACAACAGCAGTGTGTATCCTGTGCAAACATGGGTTACACCTGTCACAACACACCTGTGTCAGATGGCCCTGTAGTGGGTGACAGTGCAGTTCCATACATCCTGTAACAGTATACATCGTGCACCACTATGTTGCAGACATGTGAACGGCTGTGCTACTCGACATATGCACACATGAGACATCACCTGGTACACCGTGTCTGCCTTGCCACCTGCTATTGGGGCCACCCTGTGATGACATTGTACGGCCCACATAGACTGGCACATGTGATGGCTCAATGGTGAATTAACCCTCCGGATGTGTGTGTCTAGCCAGGTGTCCAGTAGCCAGTGGTCTGCACGCATGGATACTGGACATTGCCCTACTCTGTCACTGGGACTGTTGACTATGGTCATACTGTACTTATGCAGGCATGTGGTGTTTGTCCAGTCTGATAGTCGTGTTCAACCACACTACCGTGGCACACATGACCTGTGGACATCTGCCTAAGGTGTGCAGCCCACATGTCCATCTTCACATGCTATGCTGCCTGTGCAGCACTGTCACATGTCTGTCTCCGGCAGGGCTGTCACAGGTAGGCACAGCATGCAGTGATGTGTGACAATGCTTACACCCTCCACTGTGCTGTACACAAGCACTGCACGCACAGTACGGCGCGCATGTCATTAATCTGCAGTGCCTGGGACCTGCCTCCATGCCCTACAGGGCACACCTGCCAGTCCAGATTGTACACAGATCATACCTCCCAGGCACATACCTGGACTGCATCACACACGGGTGGGTGGTTCCCACACAACACAGTGATTTACACACATACTGTATATTCCCGAGACACATTGCATCATGGGTATTCCATGTTCAGATACCCATGTTCGTGACCGCTACGCACATTGTGACACACGACGGTGAATACACTGTACACCACAGGTTACATGCTAGCCGTGTTGGCATACTGTACATTGCACCTAGGACAGTTGCTACTGCCATGTATTGACAGCATCACACACTTCCCTGGTATGGACTCCCATGTACCCACACATGCTTGACCATGCAGTACACATAGCTGGGTGACACATTACACAACACGTACCATACCTACACTACCCTCGGCATGCACCTAACCTCCATGTGTCTGTGTGCTATGCCTACAGACATCCCCCCTCTGTTTGCTGAACATACATGCTTCTCAGCCCTGCTAGCCACACCCTAGACACACGACCATCGCAGCATGCATGGTACATACGCTCTACAGCCGGTACTACCGACATCCACTGACAGAGGTAGTTGATGGGATGGCACCGTCACGATGGACAGTATACGCAACTATGCCGACACATATCACAGTGCACTTCCGCTACATTTACGCAGTGGTAGAGACCATGCTATTCCACACAGGGACATGGTGGTACTGGCCTTTTCACAGACGCCACAGTGGTATGCCTGTTCCATGCACATGTGCTGTATGGGCACATGTGCAGGCTGTTGCATGGTACTTACTTTCACATGTGTGTGGTGTGTCACTTGACAGTCATGGTGTGTCGTCATGGTGAATCACATACTCCACAGATAGCTACCTACACATGACTGCCATAGATTGCAGTGTGGGCCCTCACGCAGTGTGGTGGTATGTCTCTGCTGTTTGGCTACATCCACATTCAATGCAGCATACAACACTCATGCAGGCATTGCCGACTCAGATGTTGCTGGCATCGTGCCCGCCAATGGGGTACCTACCAACAATACCCAGTCTCACTCACTACAGGGTTCCAATCCATGGCTGGACATTGTGTTAGCCCTGTGGACACATACATAGTACTGCCATGCACACATTATGTCCTAGAACACGGTCCCAATGTCACCTCCAATCTCCGTAGTAGTTGTATCCCGCCAACCTGGCTGTTACATGTCTCTGCAGCAGCACACTGCATTGACTGCTAGCCCGTTCATGTACGTTGTGTACCCTGACCACCACATTACCACATCTATCACACTACACATGGGTGGTACTGCATTGCACGTATTGGGCTGCATTTGTACACCCATGACTGGCCCATTCAGTATGGCACTGGGCCACATCCTCACATACATGCTTCACACACTCATTGACGTCCTCCATGCCTTTACTGGCACCCTTGTTGGGCTTCTGTGCCACAGCACACCACATCCACATGCTGGCCACCTGTCATACCATTGCATGGGTGGTTGGTGTGGTACAGATGGTATCAAATCAGGCATTATCCGCTCTTTGCCCTTCAGCGCCATTCCACTTTATGGTATTGCCAATGTACGCATCCAGCATCACATCGTACCCCATGTCTCAGGATGTTACGCCATGTGCCTCCTGTACAGGTCACACAGTGGTGCAGGCATATCATGCTAACTACAACAAGTCAGGTACATGTGACATTGCACAGTCCTCAGTCATGTGGCCCCTCATGCTCACTATTTACTTACATACACTACATGCTGTCACAGAGTATTGTCCATGCCTACATATACCACATCTACATACCTGGCAGCATTCTAGCTCATCCTAGTCATATTTCTAACAACCATACAGGTGTCAGTGTGGCAGATATATCATGTGGATATCATTGCATCAGTTACATCACACATAGTGCATACACATCACCTTTGCATAGTGACAGTCATGCACTGTGTATCTCATGGATACTGTCCCTATACATGCATATCACATTGTACATGGTTGCTGTACACACACATGCCCCACATGGTGCTGTGGTTGCCATATTCCACTATGGCGTGGGTACACATGTGCAGGCCCACGCATTTCTGGTCCGTATGTGTGGTTGATACATTGGTTGCCCTTGTACCTGTGCCATACACACATGTACAGCGGGCAGTGTTACAATACCACATATGTGGTGTACCTTACACAATGGATACACCTTTACATGTCTCAGTATAGTCATGCCGTGATGTCTGCCGGCTCAGACTGTTTACACATGCAAATGACAGTCGTGAAACACATCTGTGCTCACCTGCATACCAGTAACACAGGGTGTCCTCTACTCTGCCATGGGCCATGTTCTCCACATTACCGATGCATGTAGTACTCCTACATGGCGTTTGCAGTGGGCAGTGTGGAAGGGCCACTCCTGCATGTGTGCACACATGCCACATTGCTCAGCCTGGGCGTCTGTGTGACCTCCACAGCCTGGACACACACCGTGCTGTGGGACATAGGTCCTGTGCACATCCTACAGGGACACACTGTGTCACTACTCATGTGATAGCTCCCTTACTGGTAGGGTGACACAGACCCATGCTACCACCACAGCGGAAGTACTGTATAAACATACAGTTGACATCCACCTCTGCCGTTCAGTGGACACTACCATGGGGGGGGTTGACACTACTGTGTACATTGCACATATGTTTACACACGGCCCTGCCGGACATCATTGTTGCACACATTGCACCTGCTACGGAACATTTGCACATGGTTACTTGCTGTTCACTCCATTTCGGGTACCTATTCTGCTACTACTCTGTCCCACATGTGCAGGCCATACATATCCTGTTTATGTACATAACATTAGTCCATCCCTCCATCATGCATGCTATGCCTGTGATACTGTCTATGATTTCTGAACATATCCATCATGACAGCTTTGCATTACACATAATTGACATCGTCACACCTACTGCGAGGGATACGTGCCGTCGTGCGCACATTCCGTATGGCATCGACGGTATATGGCCATACACACGTGTGCGGTGACACTATACATACATCACCTAACAGCTGCTGTGGCACTTCATTGTTCGATATCCACTGACAGCATCAGCGTGGGTGGTGTCATTGTTCTGTGTTTGAAATCCCTATTGGGGACCTTGGGTTATCACGGCTGTGTACATGTTGTCCCACTGCTGTGCACACGTTGTCCACAGACGTTGGTATGCTCCGCGGCTTAGCATTACATAACCACCTTTCACCACTGTCTGCCTGATGGACAGGTATCTTTACTTACACACATCGTTCACATACAGTGCAGATTCGTCATACGTATCATGCGTTACACACCAGTACATATCGTGGGTTAAACATACCTTTCCGGCCTTTGCTTTTGTATTCTAGATATCTTCCTCTTGCTTGGTTTGTATTCAATTTCAGTTCGGTATGAACATACGGTTTGAATATCCAGGGAGCCTTCCTTTTATTCGTCACCTGAGGCATGTGGGTTCATCACGCCAATAGCTGTTCCTCGGTGTGTACTTATGCGCATATCAGCGGTGATTCTCCTCCATTCATACGTTACGTGTGAAACTAGGCCATGGTTCATTCCTCGTGTGGCCGTTGGTTATCTGCACTACCTTCGTGGGGATGGTATGTATTGTATCATGTTTGTGTGACTGCATCCGCTATGTGTGGTGTCAGGTACATATCGCTGTGTTAGCCGTGGATTGTGTGTGTTGGGTATGATATTTTGTTCGACACGTGGGTGTCCGTGTCCTGGCGGCGTCTGTCGATGGCGTTGTGCATTTAGATGTGTAACATAGCTGTTATATTCCTGTACACAACGGATGCAGGGAAGCATCGGCTGCTGCTAGTGTTTCCCACGCGGCTTGTCGCGGGTATGCCGCTGTCATTGACTGCCTGTATGTTTTTGCTACGGTTTCGGCTGGTATCCCTTTGATATGTGCGATGGGGTATATCTGCGGATATGGGTGACGGGTACGGGGTGTGGGTCTTGCATTTATACATACACGATATGCTTGTGTGTGTGCTCCATCCCTGCTTGGGGAGCTGCAGGTTACCTGTCTGTTGTTCTGGGAGTGTTTGTTTTGTTGATGTCGTGTGGTGTCGGTGTCGCCTGCGTGTGTGCTTCCTGCATGTATTCCTCCTTCACATCGGTTATATATCTGCGGATGTTAAATGCGTGCCTACTATCCATTGGCATTTTGTCACTGATAGCTACGGTGATTGTGGCCCTGTACTTGGAACGGCCTGTACGCTACCGGTTGGCTCCTATTCGTGTGGCGCTTGCTTACTTAACAGTCGTGGAACACACTGCGGTCTTTCCGTGTCGGTACGTGGCCACGATCGGTGCCGGGATAACACCAGCGTATCTTCGCCGTACATGCCTGATGCTGTGTAACGTTGCCGACATGTCTTGTTGAGTCTACCATATGGCCGCCATACATGCGGTCATAGTTTGTACATGCGTCCTTTGCATCTCCTGTTGGCTATGGGCCTGTGGTACATTCTGGGACATTTCCGCTTTGCATCGTTTTACGTCGCCACGCGCCTTGCCACTGAGGGGCTGTCAATACTACTTTGTGGGCACTGCTATACATACGCCTATGGTTCCTGTACTGTATGCCTACGCATGCTATTCCACTCCACGTGTGACATGTCGCCTACATACACATTTTACAGTGGCACACATTACACACACGCAGCGACACGACAAACTCACCTCACACATACACATATTCCCGCCGTAGCTCTCAACCTTCCATTTCCAAAATGAGGGACACACACCTTCATAATGTGTAACACATGGGCAAAATGTGTAACACATACTAATGGCTTACTAACAACTTCAGCTAAGAAGGTCATAGGGTGGTTGAAATATGCTGGTTTACGTACAAGGAAGAACCTTTAATGAATTCATATGTTTAATTTATATTTACCAGGTTTCATTTAAATATATTCCTAACATTGAGTGTGTGACAGACTATTTCAATGTGGAACTTTGAGGAACTTCGCGGAACATGAACTATTTTAGACCCCAACTGAGGTACGTTCCTCATAATGACGTACACTTGACAGGTATGATTGCCACTTTCGCACCGATGGTTGAACACAATACCTACGTTGGCCGCATCGCCGGCGGCCGTGTGTACCTCCGCAGTCATATCCTATGGATATGACACGCACATATCACGTTGCTGTACCGTGGCCTGGCGATCATCCCGGCCGCGGATATACATTGATGCAGGTTAACATTTCCATGGCTGGCGTTCCCTGCTCTGGCCACCCTCCCGGATGATCGGGTTGACGTTCACTATGTTTACTATGTGGTGATATCACGTCTTACTTATCTGTCATCTTGCATCCCTGGGTTCCATATTAACCTGTTGTACTTTATATCTGTGTATGTGTACATCTATTTCTACGTGTGTACTGATATCTATTTCCATATCTGTGTATGCACATAAGTACATATGTAGTCGACTTGCGGCGAAAGTGGCAGCATCTGACTCGCCGTCTGCTGTGGAGCCAGCGTTCGAGGTGTTGGCGTTCCATGCTCTGCTGGCTATTGGGTGCGCAGTGTTTGGGTGGTGCCTTTGTTGGAGTCACACATACGTCCGCACATACGGTACACATTACGGGCGGACATGTTTGTGTGGCGTCCATTTTACTGTGTGTGCAGGTCAGGAGGTGTCAGTCCATGGGGCCTACACTGTCAAAGTATGTGCTATCGTTCCCTCTTTGCCAGGGCGTAGGCATATTGGATGCGCCTCTGTCTACCTACTGGGGCTGGCTCAGTGTGTCCATGGTGCTGAACGCCCTGTGCCTGTGCTTGCCCTGGCAGTTGTGGCGGGCTTGGTGGCCCTCCACCATTATGTCCCTGCAGCAGCTGTTTCCGCAGAATCATATTGTGTAGCATACAACATACTATGAATATGTGGGCACATGTGCCTGGAGAGTACTGCAAGGCTCCACGGGATGTATCCAAGCACCGGAACCGTGATTTCAACATCCCAAACACACGCTCTATGATTATTCTAGTTTGTGCGTGTGCCTCATTATGGCGTTCTTGCATGTGTGTGTGTGCATTTCTGATGGGTGTCATCAACCACGGCTCCAGTGCGTAGCCAGCATCCCCCACAAGGTGACCTTGTGTGATGTCCCCCCTGGCGAATACCTGATACAGCTGTGAGGCATGCCAGATATGGGAGTCGTGGTAGCTTCCAGGGCTGCCAGCACACACATCCATGATAATGCCCTGCGCATTGCACATGACCTGGCAATTGATGGAGGGTATCCCTTGCGGTTTATGTAGCGTCTACCCTGCTCCCGGTGGTGACTTAATTTCTATGTGCGTACAGTCTATCGCACCCAGTACCTCCGGTATTGTGCCACACGGTGGAAGCGGCGCATATTGCTAGCCAACTCCTCCTGAGATCTGGGGAAGTTTATGTACTCATGGGCATGTCGTAACATGGCATCCAGGAACTGGTGTAGTACCCTGGATGCTGATGCCTGTGAGATGCACATTATATCCCGGTTGGCCTTTGAAAGGTACCTGTAGCCAGTATTCGCAAGCTCACACATACCTTTGTGTCCACTGGGATGGGCTCCCCTCTGTTGTCTCTTGTTCTCAGGCGTGGCTGGCACAGCTCCACTATTTGCTGTAACGTGTCCCTGTCCACCCTGTAGCGCTCTACTATCTCCAGGTCTTGCACGCCCTGGTAGGTCACCCTTGGTCTGAACACTCTCCTTCTCCTGTGAGGCCTACGGTAGTTGTCGGCACCGTCCTCCGCAACTCCGTCTGTCTCTGCCACATACCTATGCATCACAGCCACGGCGGCACCCAGCATATACATATTAAAAGTTCCCCGTCTGTTTACACCCTACGGTGCGGCGTTTGGGAAATCGCGCTGTGTGTTGTGTGCATTCACACTTTATACTGTTGTGCTGTATACCCGGTGATGTCATTGGGTGTGTCTGTGCAGCCGTATCCATGGATTATTTTCGGTGTTTTACGGTTGCAACTGCAACGGTATTGCCTTTAGTGTTACATTACAGTTGCCTGCATTGCCTTAGCTTTGCATCTTACATTACTGCATCCTGCAGGCACATGGCATATGATGCATTTTATCTGCAGCCGCGGTTATGCTACCTCTGTACTTGGCTGTGCTATTTCGGTTCTTTGCTCTTTGCATTTCTACTACATCCCCTACTATCTTTGCATTCATATGCCTCCCCTTTCCCGTTATGCAGGAGTCTGCATGCAGAGTTGTCAGCTGCCGCCGTTTGCCCTTCCTGGATTGATTGGTGTTGATTGCTCATTACGGCTCCATTTACACTGCTTCCGCATTTCCTCGTATTCTCCGCATTACCTTCCTATATCCGTGGTTGTTGACGGGGAGGCCGTCACATGACTGGTTTGGGGAACGTAGTCATCCTCGTGCACATGCATCTGTGCGCGCATTATGTACTCTCAGCGCATCTATTTCCTCACGCGCCAGTCCTGATGCTGTGATGTGCATTGTACAGCCCAGATTTGCTGACCTCCAATATCCTTCCTCCTACAGTGGCACACCCCTCTGTGATTGACATGTATCTCGTGTAGGCCACTCCTCGGTGTAGTACCGCTGCACCGTTTGCTCCATCCTTACACCGGCGCCGTTTTTGCGATTCACTATTATCTGCCTCATTTGCATGGAATTGACTGCTAATACATGGTTACGGCGCCGAACACTGCCACCACTCCTTGACAACCATTGCGCTGGGGTTGAAGCTTTACATACATACTATGGTGTGTGGTGGCTGTGCAGCTGATGTGTGTTATACTGCTCTTTTAGGACATTGTCATATTATTTCATTGCTTTGCAACTTCTGTGCACATATCCGGGGGGTCTGCTGTGCTTTCTACGTACATGCCATTTATGTCATTTTTTACATTTTGTGCATATTTTCTTTGGACATTCTCGGTGCCTTTCCCCATTGGCATATTGCACCTGTATGATACCTGACTTTGACAGCCTTCCGTTACTCCTCGGTCATGTTTGGGTAAATGTAAACCATTTTTTGGTTTACATTGCCGCGTTCTACGCTACGCCTGCGCCACTTCGTGGATCGCTATTTCCCTTCATTTGCATGGTGCTATACCGCACACGGTGTGTTTTGCATACCTACGCCGGGGGCGGAGAAGGTCCGGCGCACGCCGGTAGTGCACGTGGAATTGATTCATACCTGAATCGCTCAGCAGCCATATTTGGCGTTATGACGCCGACGCTATGCTGGCGCCTGGCGCAAGGTTCATGAATCCCGGGGAATGACTTTAAAAAGTGCAGCTGAAAATGTCTAGAACAGAATCACTGAACCAGAACATCTAATTAAAACTATATATTCCATATGAATAAAACTAATCAAATAAAACAATACCTAATGAAAAATGTGAAGAATGTGCGACTATCCAAATGTGTATGAATAAGCATGTAGAAAAGATATATATATATATCCTATAATAAATATATGCTTGATCTTGTATTTCCAGTATATTTCATATTATGCCTAAATCTGTCAATTAATTATTAAAAATGTAATTCATTTGTATCTTTAGATTTAAAAGACACATATTATGGATCAACAGACCCCAAATATGAAATTTAAAACATGTCTATTAGATGTAAAAAATAAATATATGATAATATATAATATAATCATGAATATAAATATAATTATAATGCATGTCAAAAAAATATAGTATATGAAAAACATTAATGTATCCCTGTATATAAAATAATGGACTATAAACTAAATAAAACTATATTATGATGTAAATGAAGACTATATAGTGATATGATGACATAGAATTAAATAATATTGATGTTATAATTTTCTATTGTCAAGAATAGGCTTGATGGATACATATTGATTCAGTCCTGGACTATCATGCGCCCTCAGTTTCAAAATCCATCTCATCTCTATATTAGCCAAATAATTCATCCTATCCCCACCTCTAGGATTAGATCTAACAATTTGCAAAGTCTTAAAACTGAAACTATGATTATTGTACACTAAAACATGCTTAGCTAAAGCATTTAATTCAGTACCTTTTTTGATGTCATACAGATGGTTATACATCCTATCTCTTAGTCTACGTTTAGTTAAACCTACATAAAATGCAGGACAATCATTACATGTTGCTAGATATATTAAGTTAGTGCTGTCACAGTTAGAACCAAAAGTAGGTTTAAACACATATAGGCCATTGGGATGTATGAAGTCCTGTATATGGGAAATATATGGACACATGTGACAGTGTCCACATGGATAAGTTCCTAATCTAGTACTACTACTGTTATGACTTATGAAATTTCTTTCAATACATAAAATCTGTTTCAAATTATCACAGTTCTTATAAATGAAACTAGGATAATCCCCCGTCAACATACGGGTGTCCTTATCCATAGTCAACACATTCCAATTCTTTGTAATGATCTGTTTTATTGCTTGCACATCACTAGTGTATTTCAAGGTATATGTAATCTTAGTACTGAAACTAGATACACTGCGCATGCCATTGTGATAATGGAAGTGGTGGATATCTTAGCTGTATTTCTATCTGGTTCTTTTTTATCTATTATTTGAAGCTTACAGCAATTAACCATTTTACCATCATAACCTCTTTGAAGAAAAAGAGAGGTCATATGACTGACTTCAGTTAACAATGCATCATGGTCTTTACATATTTTAGTTAAACGGGTAAACTGACCCCTAACTATTCCTGTGAAAACATGTCTCGGATGCATACTATCATAACTTAATAATGCATTCTTCCATGTTGGTTTCCTGTAAAGGGAAGAAGTAATCTTACCATGTTTAGATAATGTAAGAGATAAATCTAAGAAATGGATGGTTTCATGTGACATTTCTGTGGTGAAACGTAAAAAAGTAGTGGTGGATTCCAAATATGTAAGGAAGATGTCAAACTCTGTTTTAGTGCCCTCCCATATTATAAGGACGTCATCTACAAATCTCCTAAACAATCTGGCTTTTTTATACATAGGATGACTAAATAAAAAACTTTCCTCCCAGTAGTGGACTACCAAATTAGCATAAGTATTAGCACAGGGGGTGCCCATGGCAACCCCCCATTTTTGTAAATAATACTTATCTCTAAACATAAAAACATTATTACTTAGAACCAAGCCTAACAAATGGCTTACTAATATCTGTCTGTTGTTACTAAAATTGGTAGATTTAACCATAATCTCTCTTATGGCTTGTAAGCCATATTCATTGGGTATGGATGTAAATAAATTCTTTACATCCATTGTGATCAATAAAAGATCAGAAGCATCATGGTTTAAATCTAGGTTTTCTAAATCCGCTATAAGTTTATGAGTCTTTAAGAATAGTGGAGATGTTGTTAACAAGTGGTCTAAGTAGATGTTCAATAAAAGAAGAGACAGTAGAGGTAGCTCATCTTTCACCCGAGACAATCGGTCTCATGGGTAATGGGAGGACATTTTTATGTATCTTGGGTAGACCTTTTATTATAGGTATTATGGGAAATTTAATAAAAAAAATAATCATAGGTTTCTTTGCTGATTTGGCCACACATCAATAGGTCATATAGGTCATCATGTATATTTTTAATAGTATTATCTATCATTTCCAAGGTGACAATCTGATAAGTATTTTCATCTGCTAAGAGCGAATACATATTATCATCATAGTCTGTTGAATTCATGATTACTACACCCCCTCCTTTATCTGCAGGTTTTATCATAACATTCTCATTGCTTTTAATTCTGTTCAAAGAGTCTCGTTCACATTGAGTTAAGTTAAAATATTTATTCTGCTTGACCTTGTTGGAAAAAGTTCATAAAAATCTCTTTCACATAATTTCATAAAGCATTCCACATGAGGTGGAATGGGGGGTGAGAAGCTACTTTTGCTCTTAAATGGGCAGATGTTTTTGGTAACCTGTGGTTCATTTTTATCCTTAAAGAAAACCTTTAATGATAGATTATGACAGAATAACCATAAACCTATCAATGTATCACTCAAAGTGCTGGCCTGAGAGGGGATGAAGCCCAGGCCCCTATTTAATAAAGAAATATCTGAAATATCAAGAACAGTATCTGAAAAATTATATACTAAATCATTCAGTTCCTTGTTTTTCTCATGTTGCCATATTTTTCTCCTGATATCTTCCTCTTGCGGGGCCCCCTGCTGTTAGATCGACCTCTCGACCTTGCTTGTTGCTTTACTGGGAAAGGTAAAAAATGTATACTGTCCATGGAGGAGTCTTTTGGTCTTGCTCCTGAAGTAATCTCTGAAAAGGTTCTTCTATTGGCTAATTGATTAGGAGGAGGAGTATCATTTATTGCAGAGTTATTAGTAAGACTGGCATTAATCACAGTTTGTTCAAGCCGTGTTAAATGATTAGAAGGAGAAGGAACAGACGTATTTGTTACTGGTACGGCTTCTATAGTTGTATTAACATTAACAGAGGGAATGATTTCTCTATTCACAGTGGTAGTCATATAATTGGCAGCAGCACGTTGCGCCCTAGGCCAAACAAAAATTTGGTCTGAAGAAAAATCATTAAAGTCTCTAAGAAGTTTGCATTGCTTGGTTTGTTTTAACCTCTCACTGAATAAATTCACTTGTGACCATATATTATCTAGTCTCTTAACACAGTGTTCGCTGTTAAAACGTTCACTTAAATCTTTCTGTAACCGATCAACTTTGCTCCTCAATTCTGCTTCTAAAGGAGCAAAATATTCAGCAGAAGTTTCATATAACTAAAACCAAGTTCAATGTTCAAGTCTTGCCACTTTCTTAATAATACAGGGTGGCTTTCGCCATAAGTGGGCATACAAAAAATACGCATTCCTCTAGGGACAATACGAAAATGGAGACTGGCTTCCATATGCTGTCTCTGCCAAGCATAACATTGCAGTTTAAAGAGATCATCTTGTAATTCATTGCACAATTTATTAAAATCTAACATGTTCTCACCATTAAGTGAAGGTTGTATAGGAGCTTGATTATTAATCAATTCCAGAGCCAATAAAGGGTTTTCATTCTGATGCAGGAGTGTTCCCCAAATGGGTGATCCAGCCCTCGTCTCCGGATGAAAATCGAGTTCTATATCTGTCTGCTCCATGTGTTAAATCAGCTGCAGCAAAACAAAGACGAGCCAAAAAAAACAAACTGCAGCTGATGTATAAAGCACCTTCCGCACACCAAAATTCGAAAATAGGAAGCAAATGCAGAAGGTTACACCACTGGAAACATATACCTCTGTTGTAAAAAACAAGAAGTCTTCTTTTCCAGAAATCTTCTTTATTCAAAGGTTAGCGCTTTCACGTAGTAAACACTACGCTTCTTCAGACATAAAACACAGTAAATAGCACCACTCTTAAATACAAATTTTGGCGCCAAAATCGCTTTTACTTAATCTAATTCATAGTTCTACGTGTATATTCAGACTATATTAGTTGTCAAGGCACACAAATAGATTTATTATGACATATAAATAAGTTTATAAGTTTACAAATTTAATATGGTTTTATCTGTTTTTAACTTATTGCATTTAATTTATTGCATTTGATGCCTTTAAGCAATGATTATGGCTTTTGATCAAGTGAATAATTGTTAGATTGGCTTGATTCTGGTGCCAAAATTTGTATTTAAGAGTGGTGCTATTTACTGTGTTTTATGTCTGAAGAAGCGTAGTGTTTACTACGTGAAAGCGCTAACCTTTGAATAAAGAAGATTTCTGGAAAAAAAGACTTTGTTTTTTACAACAGAGGTATATGTTTCCAGTGGTGTAACCTTCTGCATTTGCTTCCTATTGTCAAAGGATATTATACTGCTTGCTTATCGAATAACATCATTCTCCTCACATTTTATATATTTTGTATTGGTAAAAGGAATGAACTCTTACATTAATGATTGAATGAAAAATAAGATCACGCTACCAATGGTTTAACACATGCTGGTCACCTTTTGTGACAAAATCAAAGTCTTTGCTGTTAGTTGAAAGAACTAAAATATTTATGAAAAAAGGGAAGTAATTTCCCTCTTTTGTTTGAAAGAGATTGAAAAGTGAACAATTAGCGTTGCTGTTCTATCCACACGCTTTCCTGTTTTTGACAAGACCCTGGTATTTTAGAGATAACATCTGAAGCAGGCATTGGTCATTTTTTAGAAATGTGATATAATTCAGTTGAAGGATACTTATTGTAATTCCATAATTTCAAGTGGCATTATTTTTGAATATACAGGTAAAGATCCATCATACCTGCATAGCATTGTAATGAATAGAAAGTTATATTCACAAATTTCTTCGAATATTTAATACTTGGAGTGTTTATGATTGCTTCTATTTACTTATGGATACCACATCATTGAGAACAGTGCCACCTGTTATTGGTCTTGAGAATTAAAGAAAAATGGAAGAGTAATACTTTGCTCACATTACCATCAATAATACAATATACATTCAGTCAAAGGAAATGGAAGTCCCTAGTGCCTTATACGATTTGAGGAAGACAACAGTCGAAAGTACTTATTGGATATCTTCAAGAGACAGTTTTGAGTTTTTATTTTTTATTTTATTTTCAAGTCGAAGTTTTATTCATACTAAAGGACTGCATTTTAATTGGAACACTTCAGATCAAGGTGAATGATTCCACAGCACTTAATGACAGAAGATGAGAGCATCACTAAATTTTACTGAAAACCATATATACATATTTACAAAAGTTAACAATAAAGAAAATGTATATACTATAATATATAGATGGGTATGAAAATATTAAAAAAGTCAAAAAACAGAACATGCAAAATGTTTAACTTCCTTTCTGGATAATGACCATACTGAAATTCTGCAAAACATGTCTGGATTGTCCTTTTTTTGTTGAAAAGAACATGTCTATATTTGACTGAGCATAAGAACCAAGTAGTATTGAACACAATTCTGTCAAGCATGTCTTCACATTCCTAAGTAATATCCTGGTAATAACCACATAGAATTATATTCATAATAATTTCAATTAATGCAGATTAAAGCTGTAACACCATAGGCCTAAATCCTACAAATATTACACACACACACACACACACACACACACACACACACACACACACACACACACACACACACACACACACACACACAAACACACCTCTTCGGTCAGAGCCAGGCCCAGAAGTAATAAGTGGTAGTTTCCTTTCCTACCTGAATTGTTTGGTTCCCGAATACTGCAGCAAGCCAAAGAATCCATTAGAATAGTTAAAGCGCTTGTCTGAATAAAAAGCCAAAGAATCCATTTGAAAAGCACTCGTTTGAATAACCCGCTCACTCGCAAGTGCAGCAGCGCGGCAGCCTAATCCCATTCCCTGCAGATGGAAACGAGCTGTTTCCAAAGCTAAAATTTTGAATAACTGTTTCTAAAGCTCTAAAGCACTCATTTGAATAACCCGCTCACTCACAAGTACAGTGGCGCGGCAGCCTAATCCCATTCCCTGCAGATAGAAATGAGCTGTTTCCAAAGCTAAAATGTTTGAATAACTGTTTCTAAAGTGCTAAAGTGCTTGTTTGAATAACCCGCTCACACTTGCAGTTGCAGATCACGGGGAAAGCCGGAAATGTGCCCTTAGATCTCTTGAGCTCAATTCCGACAGGCTGAGAGCCCTGACAGAGCTGACGTCATCACGCACGTGATGACATCAGCTCAAAATAAAAACACGGAAAAAATTAAAAATAAAATAAAAACTAAAGCAGGGAAAAGTCGGAAATGGATGGGTGCCACTCGGGAATCGTGGCACCTCAGTATTTGGACCCCAAAACTCGGTAAAAAACGAGTTATTCAGTACAGTTGGGAGGTATGGTTTGCACTGATGTCGCTGGGGCTTGCTAATATACATGTGTGCTGATAGCAGTCTTTTAAATAAGACTGAGTATTTTTTATTTTTTCAGTCAATCTAGGCTCCCAAGCTAGCAAGGAGCCCTAGGCAGTTGACTAGATCACCTTGCACTGCATCTGACTCCAAGGGGATCGTATAGCTGTTATAAAAGTACTTTAAGTTTTATGCAGCAGAAAGTTATAGCACAAATTCAATTAGCTATACTAGTAACAGTTTAAGAAGGTGTGGTACAGATTATCTAGCAGGTGTTGCTTCAGCTGGCATTTACATTCTTTCAGGTTGCAGACTGCTCTTAAGTGATATGGGATTTCTTCTTTATGGCAAAATTTTCTGGTGGTCATCTCTAATCACACCTAGTAGTTTAGCATCTGATACCTGTTATATTGGTTTTATTGAATGGCAGTATATTAAAGGTAGTTTTCAGGATGAGAGGGTAAACATTAGTAGTTTAGTTTTTTTTTTTCTTTTTGGATTTAGGAGGAGTTGTGAGTTGTCCACCCAAGCTTCTATGGAGAAGATGCATTTCTGTGTGAGTCCTTGGAGCACAGGTAGTGTTCTAGCAGCACATATTAGAATGGAGTCATCAGAGTTTTTATTGTGAATTAAGTAAGCAAGTACACAAAGAATTGTTCAAATACAGCACCTTCTTTAGATATGCTATAAAATGAATTTGCAGACTGAAAGGGAAGTATTGAAAGAACATCCACTTGAATTATTATCAAACGATACTGAATTTGCAGACAGGGTACATTAATTATGTTAGATAAGAAAATGTACTCTACTAGATGTTTATCCTTTAAATGGAATAGTATGCACAAACCTCATTCACAGTGTGACAATATCATAAAATACTGGTAAATCCAATAATAATCCCTGCATTACTATAAAATACTTGAAATATATATGGTTGTATCATGAAATGCTTGAAAGAACGGACAAAAAAAATTAATCTTTTCAGACCGAAAAAAAGTCCAATATTTTATACAGGGGGACAAGCCCTCCTGTACCACTACACTCCCTACTAACAATATACACCTACTATGTGACTGACAATAGTAGGGATTAGGCAAATCCCAGACCCTGCTGTACTGTGATCTCACATACAGAACAGCAGGCAGGCAGGCAGACAGAAAAACAAAGAAAAAAGCACATTCACTTTTTTGAACATTTGCTATTTATATATATATATATATATATATATATATATATATATATATATATACTTGTGTGTGTGTTTAATGCAAGGACATTTTTCTATACATTTGTTTTACCAAACATATGTTTTTCTAAATAACCATGTTTCAGAAAGAGGTAAATGTGTTTGCATTTCAGGTTAGAGTGTATGGTGCATGTGTGCGTGTGTGCGTGTGTGTGTGCATGTGTGCGTGTGTGTGTGTGTGTGTGTGTGTGTGTGTGTGTGTGTGTGTGTGTGTGTGTGTGTGTGTTTGCAAGTTAGGGTTAGAGTAAGGGTTAGGTAGGGGGGTAGATTTAATGTTCTGCATATGTGCTGCTATATGTGGGATGTGTCTGAGTGTTTTGTATAGCATTAGTGTTACAGAAAGTTTTTTCCAAGGTAACCTGTAGGGATGGGGTTAGAGAAAGAGGCAGGCTTAGGGTTAGAGTATCACACATTAGTAATATGGTGTAAGCCTCCTTACTCTGCCTTACTAATGTGTGATATACTTAAGCTTAACCTTATCCATGCCTTTAACCCAAACCATAGATCTTACCTTAAAAATATCCTTTCCATAGCACTATCTCTGTGAAGGCAAAGCATGTCTGAATTTAGTGGTGTAGTTTTGGTTAAAGGAACACAAAAAGGAATTGATTGTTTTGTTTTGTGATCTTTTTTTGATGTGACTTTTTTTGTATATTTTTGGCATTTTGATTTTTTTAAATGTCAGCATTGATCACCTCTATTTCAGTGCTTGTGCATTTTGATAACTCAACATAAATAAATTTAAAAATAGATAGTTAGATAGAGAGAGAGAGACAGTAGTGGAATTAGTGTATCTTAGGCTCAGGCAGTTTTCAAACCATGAACCCCACAATATTTTTAAAGGACCTTTTATGCATACACATATTCCTTTGATATCATCTGCCTGATTGTTTTAAATGTATACCTATCAACTAGAATGACATAAAGCATTTTTACAGTATAATACATAATTTATTGCTTAATAGAACAAAAATTTGAAATTGTTTTAAATATGTAGCCTTCAGAATTTTCCAGGAAGAGGTGACATTTAATTTGCTAACCGATAATACAGCTATCCATTTCAAAACATTTCAACCATAAAAGATTACTTGAACTGTAGTCATTCTAATCCACCAGTGTTCAAACTCATCAATTATACCTCATTTGACTGTGTATATTTCATGTTTGACTGTGAAAAAATGGCCACAGTAAAATATTCAAAACTGCTTTACACAAATGCACACTAGGCCTAAAAAGCCAGATTAATGACTACTTACCTTGATCGTGACAGCAGGGTCAACCATTTACATTTCCAGACAGCACCTCATACTCATCAACTAAAGGAACATTGTTGACTGTGTGAACTTCAGTGTCTGATTGTGGTAAATAATAATGATAATAATAATAATAATAATGATAATAATAATAATAATAATGGTACAATACCATAGTTCAACTGTTACATACAAACACAAGATAGTCACAGTAACATATTCTAATTTACCTGACACAAATTTATATTAGTCCTGCAAATCCAGATTGACTGTTTAAAATGAATGGAGGACAGGAGGAATGTTAATTTCATCCACAGATAGTCCACATGCAGTACTTATAGCCACTTTGTTAACTAATTACACTTCAAATTTTTGAATGTGATAAAAAATAATGGTCATGGTAACGTATTTCAAGTTTGCTTCAGACAAGCATACAATTGCTAGACAAATGTATTCAAGTTTAATTCGCAAAAATACACAATAGTCCTGATAAGTCAGATTAAATGAACAAATGACAAGAGATAAGTTACTTTCATCCACAGATACCTCCCACCCCCATCCAGCAGTTATAGCTACTTTCTACCTAAGTGCATCTCACTCAAATGTCTGATTTTGAAAAAAAAATAATGGCACAGTAATGTGCATCAGGTTTGTTTCAAAGAGACACTCACTAGCTAAAGTAGCCAATTTAAAGTATTTTAACATAACTTTACATGTTGTGCACTAGTCCTGCAATCACAGGTTAACTGTTGTTTAAAATGAGCAGCTGATAAAAGTTTAAGGTACTTTTTACAAAAGATAACAATATACTTCCAACAAAAATTATAGCCACATTACTGACTGTGTACACCTCAAACATCTCTCTGCACTTCAAAATAATGGCCACAAGAAATGTGTTTCAACTTTTTCTCATGCAGACAGTGGCCACAGTAAAATACACAGACTTCTCTTCACAAATGCCACTTTTGTCCTGCAAAGTCAGAATAATTATCAAAGAACAGCAGTCAGCCATTTTATTCTACAGACAGCCTTGTACCAAGCAGTTATAGCTACTTTGCTGTCTGTATACAATTCAGATTTTAACATGTAATAAAACAAAACTATAAAAATGCTATAGTAAAATGATGGCATGCAATGAATTGTAAATCTGTTTACATGAGCAAACAGCTGATTGTCATCCAAACACTTCAACAAACTACTCTTATACAAAGTCCAAAGAAATGGTGCAGTTAGTGCTCTAATAAAAACTAAATAACCAAGAAAAGCACCAATGTTGCGAGTCCTCAGTAATAGTTTAATAAAATATTGTTAAGTGCTTTCATCAACAAGTGTGACTCCCTCAGAACAAAGAAACAGGTAAATAGACAAATTTAAATACACAAAACCACTTGACTATTGGTTCAAATATACCCAATGCTGTTCAAAGAGAATTTGCTACTCATGAATATTTAAACAACCAAAGTGTCCATGGCTAAAACATATTTACAAAAACTGATAAAAACATTTGTTCAACAACACATTTGCTGTCAAGAAAACCTTTTAAACATATACATATTGTTGCTAATAATCAACAAAAGTTCAAAAAACTCACTACTCTATTAACTTACAGAGTTCTTCAAACTAAATTCAAATAAGATAAAACTATCTATTAAATATTACTTGTTAAAATAACTTCGTTTCAAACTGGTTTGCTTTCAACAGGTTTTACAAAATATGGATGCTGTTAAACTAAATCTGCCTTTTCTTTTAAAATAGGCACTTTTGTTACATGTTCATTTAATCCTGGTAGAAAATCTGCAGCCAACCTTAACTGTTATAAAAGTTCCTTCTTATGTAATGCATTTTGCCAGTCACCACCTCTCACTTCAACAAATATAAAATCAAGAATGGCAAACTTGAACCCTACAAAATTCGTACATAAAGTACTATGTTTATAAAGCATTAGTTTATTTTTTGTTTTTAATATTGTGTAGGTGTTCATATATCCTGGTCTTAAATGATCTCTCCATCTTGCCAACATAGAACGAGGGACAGGTATTACATTTAGCTATGTATACCAATTTGCTAGAGAAACAGTTGCCACTTATAAGGAAAACATAACTTTTATTATGGCTGTCAATTGTAATAGAACTATCTTGTAATATGTAGGAACAATAAGAACATCTACCACAGGGTTTACTTCCACCCTTTTTCACTTGTACCCCTGTTGAATTACTACCTCTTTCTAATAATAATTTCAAATTTGGTCCTACTTTTGTAGAAAATATTGGTTTGTCACCCAATATTTGAAATATCTCACTGTTAGTTTTAAAGATGTTCCAATTTTTTATTAATATTTCCTTAATCTGGGAATATAGGGGGCTGTACTGTATTACACAAGCTTGTTGAAAGTCAGTTTGGTTATTGACTTCTGAAACCTTCACTAGGTTGTCGTTGTGATCACCACCTACACCCAGTAGAGGCATATAAATATTGCCCCATTTATCAAGAACGTCTGAAAGTATTGGGTCTATGAAATAGCCAGGGTAACCTCTCTTTAGGAACATATCCTTTAAATATTCAAACTCACTAATCACATCACTTCTCAATGATGTAATCCTGGCTAATATAATAGACTGACCTTTAATAATACTTTTTTTCTGGAAAGTGGGATGATAGCTGCTGAAGTGTAAATAGTTGTTGCAAAAAGTATTCTTCCGGTAAGTTTTGGAAATATATTTGTCCTGGGCTTTAATTATCTGAGTATCCAAAAAGTGAATCTCTTGTTCATGAAACTGAAAAGTAAATTTCAAAAAGTCGGTAGTTTAATTTAGATACTGAATAAAGGCAGGGATTTGATCTGGTCTCCCTTTCCATAATATAAAAATATTGTCCAAAAATCTACCGTAAAACATAATATTAGATAGAAAAAACTCACTTTGAAAAACATGTTTAGTTTCCCATCCCAAGAGGACCAGGTTTGCATATAAGGGAGCACAAGCTGCTCCCATGGCAACTCCTTTAAATTGCTGGAAATATTTCCCCTCAAAGTATATATAATTATTTTCTAGTATAAGGTTCATGAGTTCACATATCAACAGAATTTCATCTGTAGTAAATGATGAATGAGTAAGAGGTACCTCTTCAAAAAACCCCAACCCTTCTTGTTTATGAATGCATGAAAATAGGTCCTGGACATCTATAGTTAAAAATAAACATTCAGGAACCCACAATTCTTTTTTTATTTGCCCAAGAAAATCCCATGAATTCTTTAATATATGGGGAAATTTTCCCATAAGATGTTTTAATTTCTTGTCAATATATACTGCCAGATTGTGTGTTTTGGAGCCTGCAGTAGCTACAATTGGCCTAAAGGGTGTTTTTTCCAGGTTCTTGTGTATCTTAGGTATACCAAAAAGAACCGGAATCTTGGGGTATTTGTTCAAAAGAAACTCATAATCATTTTTTGATATCCTCTGATCCATAAGGTATTCATACAAATAACTGTCCAGTCTTTGATATGATATGTAAATCTCATTTTTGGAACATAAGGAATAATTGTCCACATTAAATAAAATATTTTGCATTACATTTGTATAATCCTCTGAGTTGTACAAAATAATCCCTCCACCTTTGTCAGGTGGCATTATATGTTTTCTCCTATCTTCTCTTAAGCTCTTTACAAGGTTTCTTTCCTCAAGATTTAAATTTGAAAATGTTTTCTTCTTCTCTCTCCATACTTTATATATATCTTCTTTAACTAATTTTTCATAAGCTGTAACAAGTGGATGTAAGGGGGGGTTAAAAACACTACTTTTTTTAACAACTTCTTGAGATTTAGTTTTAATAGTTTTATCTGAAAACATTATATTCAAATTTAGTTTTCTCAAATACAGCTGTAAATCAACCATCACTGTGGCTATGTCAGGTGTTCTAGTTGGAACAAATTTAAACCCTTTGGAAAATAGAGAAAAAAAATTCCTTTGTAATAGTAACCCTAGTATAATTGTATATATTAAATCCATTTAAAGTGTATTGAATATTGTCCTTACACCTGATTGAATCTAAAGCATCTACCACCTGGTGCGGCCCTTGTACTGCTGAGTTTCCCTGCTGTAAGTTTTGTATGTCCCTTGTTTGCAACTTGCTATTCTCTCTGATCGTCTTGGGAGCGGAAAATCCTGAAATTCTCCCATATAATTGGCATCATCCTCCCTGTAATTTTCACCTTCCAAATCAAAATTCAAGTTTGAGTTAACCTTGTCCAACCCGTCAGTTGGTGTACGGGTTGTAGGACCATATCCACCCTCGTAGAATACACTCTACATTGTTGGTGCTCTATAATCTTTATCTAATTTCTTAACTTTTTTGTTAAACATGTTGTCACATCTCTTATCCACTCTATTAATAATTTTGTAATACAAATTTTCATATTGTGTAAATAGCAAATCAGTAATAATTTTTTCATTCAAGTCATTCACTTCACTGCAAAGTCTTTTTTCCATTATTTCATAGAAAAAAACACTTTTGCCTAATAGTTCAAGTCCCCATTTGTCAAACATGTCAGTGAAGGCTTTAATAATATCTGTCTCATAGTGAATTCCAAAAGGAAATTTTAAAACCCTCAGTCCCTGTGGAACTATTTGTTTTTTGATACATTCATTTAAATAACATATCTCCATCTGGCACATTTTGTATTCAATTATTTTCAAAAGTATAGATCGTATCTCTCAACGATCCATACCTGAAATGTCCAGTTTCTCCATTGGCCAAAGCACCATTACTATTTTTTTGGACTGGAAGTTGAAAATGCAAAATGTTTTTTAACTAAAGTACCAAAATGTCCAACATTGTCCTTTGAAGATAAGGTTTCCTTATGGATGCAAGACAAACATGTTTAGTATTAGTTTTCACATAATTTCTTTCCCCAGTACATTGGTTTTTAGTACAAGGTATACTGTTGTTGTTAGGTATACCATTAAAGTTAAAATTAACAGTACCTGTTGGTATAGCTTCCTTAGAACGTGCTGGATTCATATTAGGATGCTCGTCAGAGGCGAGTTCTTTATCGCCCTCAAAGTGCACCACACAGTTACTTCTGAGGCTTTTTTTCAAATGAGAAGAACCCTGTACACATCTTGCCTCCCCAAGATGGTTAGCGTTACAAGGAGAACGTTGTTCTGTCTCTCATTGATGGATTTGTGCCGCCGCGATGACGTCACCAACTTTCTTAAAGTGGCATGGCGATGCATGGGTACTAGCAATAATAGTGTTCTCATCGGTGTTAAAGTTATCCCTTTTAGAGCCTTCAGGAACTGCAAAGCAATTGGAATCCCTTTGCTTAGGCTGAAAAAACAGTTCAGTTAGCCTAGTTAACTCTCCTTTTAACTCGGCCACATCTTTCTTCAAAGACATTAAATCCGCTTGTCCAGAATCAAGAATAGGAGAGAGGCTAAAAGATTCTGGGGACCCCATAGCAACATGCACCACTAAGAAAACACAAAGTCCAAAGAAACGGTGCAGTTAGTGCTCTAATAAAAACTAAATAACCAAGAAAAGCACCAATGTTGCGAGTCCTCAGTAATAGTTTAATAAAATATTGTTAAGCGCTTTCATCAACAAGTGCGACTTCCTCAGAACAAAGAAACATGTAAATAGACAAATTTAAATACACAAAACCACTTGACTATTGGTTCAGATCTACCCAATGCTGTTCAAAGAGAATTTGCTACTCATGAATATTTAAACAACCAAAGTGCCCATGGCTAAAACATATTTACAAAAACTGAAAAAAACATTTGTTCAACAACACATTTGCTGTCAAGAAAATCTTTTAAACATACACAAATTTATCTATTTACCTTTTTCTTTGTTCTGAGGAAGTCACACTTGTTGATGAAAGCGCTTGACAATATTTTATTAAACTATTACTGAGGACTCGCAACATTGGTGCTAAACTACTCTTATACATCAAATCTGTCCACCATCGGTATTTGACTTCCTGTCAGTTTTGGAAAAAAGTCTTCCTGTTACTGCAGCTACATCCCATTATTGTTAATATTCCTGTTAATATTATTGTTACTTATCCATTGCTAATATTCATGGAGTTTCTACTCCAGCAAGGAGTGAATTGATTGCTTAAGTATAGCAACCTCCTACATAGGTGACCACAGCTATGACTGCATTCAACAAGTCTCTGCAGGCTATTTATGTTTTCTTTATTTATTGATGTAAAATGTGGTCTTTCTTTAATTTAAATATATTTTAAAAATATAATAAAAATGGGCAGTGGTTCCCATAATTTTATAAACATTTATCTTTTGCACAAATTCAGATGGGAAAACACTGTTCTATTGGCAGAGTATGTGACATAGAATAATTCCTATTCCTCCCTTCCTTGTGTGCTGAAGGATAGGCTACATTGACAAGCTGTCTCCTTCAAAACAAAATAAAAATAAAACTCAAAACATCAGGCAATCCTAGGAATTATTCCAAGGCAAACTTACTACTTTTAAGTGACATCCTGGAAAAATTTCAAGCACTTCAAATCCCAGGGAACACTGCTGTCTATGGGGAGTCATTCAGAAAAAAATCTGTAAAATTATTAATATTAGTATTATTATATTATTATAAAATAAATGAAGTGGCACCTACCTGAAGCAAACAAAGGACAAACTCAAAAAACAAGCTACCATGTGGAATTCCAGCATCAAAGGTTTGTATAGCAAAAGATGAAAATCATGCTCAAAATGGGAAATGCAATGCCCAGCAAGGTAAGAATGTCCTCATCAAATTAAATAAATAACTCTGGGGCTAAGTATGTCAAAGCCAGATATGAAGTAAAAACAGACTCCCAGGCTAAGGACAACCACAAACCATTCTTCAGCTATGTCCACAATCTCAAAGGAAGTACACAGCAATGTGACAAACTAATGAGCTGGAGGATATATTGCCTGATAAATTCAGTACCAATTTTACCCCAATTTCTCTCCCAGACACCTCTCAAGATATAGCCCCAACCATAGCTTCCCCAACTACCACAAAGGAACAAGTCTGCAATGCTTTCTCCAAGGCCAAAAAAAACCTGCATTGATGGGACATGACAATATTCCAGGATGAAACACCAAAGAACACTGTTCAGTCATAGCCTCCAGACAGGCTTCATGCCAAGAGAATAGTGGACTACAGCTGTTATCCCTCTACATAAGTCTGGGTCATCTATGGATTCAAGAAACTACTGACCATAAGCCTGGCAAGATTCATATGTAAGGCCATGGAAAGAATAATCATGGACATAATACATAATGACATAGGAAACCTTCAGGCATTGAATCCATTTCAGTTTGTCTTCCTCACTTTAACTAAGCCAGTGGACTTCGTTGAAAAGGACACCAAAGCAATGGATGAGGGAAAACTGAGCATACAGTGGGTTTACCACAATAACAATAATTTATAAAATGAACATTTTCATAGCTGTATCCACAACATTCCTAACATTTCGCATTGGGAAGATAAATTATCAGGTTTCACAAGGGTGTTGTTGTTATATAGGAATGTTATTTTTACAGGTTCATGGGAGATTACTAGGCTAACAGCTTAAGGGCCCTTACAAACCTAGCCAATATAATCTGATTTAACCCAATATATGGCCACTAGAGGCAATAGAATGGCATGTATTTGTACCTGTGCATTGAGTATCTTACAGATTGCCCTGTCCATAAGGGACATAGGCACTATCCATACCTCTCAACTGTCTATATTTTCGCAGAATGTCCAGATTTTTGCTTCATATTTTTGGCCTATTCCTCATAACATTTTTGATTTTCTGACAAATCATTGGGATGATCTGAGGATTGAAGTCACTAAATGATGACATACATTTGAGTTTTAGACTTCAAATCCTTCAGAAAATTTATGTTAATACAAACTTTGTTACTCTGGCAACTTTCTAAGTTTATAAGAGCAATATTTAAAATATGTCCCTATTTTTGGGCCTTTATCCCCCCATTCTGACAGGCTTTGTCCAGACTTCTTGCACTAACAGGTTGAGAGGTATGGCACTATCTCAGGTGGAGAATTTACGATTCCTCATCCATTGATCCAAACTGCATTTGAAGAGGGCCAGGGAAGGGCTCCATTTAATGTGAATAGGAAGCCTGTTCCAAAGAAGGGGCATTCTATGAGACACATATTTATCTCTCAAGCATGTTTTGTTTGAGTCACTGGCTAAGTTTAGATCCCTAGATTGGGTGATCTTCGTGCTGTTTGACTTGCAGATGTGTAGGAACTACATTAGGTCTGGATTTGTGATTGCCTTGTAAGTCAGGTATAGGTCACCCCTTAACAGTCGGTTGGGGACAGAGTAAAGGGATAGGGATTTTAGTCTGTCTGCATAGTTCATGCTGTTTACACTCTATATTTATACTGTAAGGAACCTCTGAGGTCACTCCACCTGCTGTAAGTTCCCGGTCACGTACATGCCAAATGACAGATCGTACTTGATTATTGGTCCAATGAGGACTGAGTACAGCGGAACTATAATTTTCTTGGATATGGATGTCATACCTTTACTTATAAGTTGTGCCACATAAAAGGAAATCCTCACCACTGCGGACACATGGCAGTCAAAGTTCAGGCTACTATCTATCTGTGTACCTAGATCTCTCACCTCAGGGTCTACTCTTAGGAGTGTGCTATTGATGTTGCAATTTGCAGAGGTATTTGACTTTTGAAAGGGTACATTTTTCACATTTAGTTTTAGGCTATGGTTCTGGCACCAATCATTTGTCTGATCTAGACCCTCCTGAAAGATATCTACATCATTGGAGGATTCAGTGATTGTCTGCAGCTTTCAGTCGTAAGTAAACTTTGTCATCCAGTAGCCTTCCACATCAGCCGGACAAGTATATTCTGAACAGGAGTGGTGCCAGCACTGAGTCCTGTAGCACACCACTACTAACAGGCCTCTTGCTGGATCTGGATTATGTATCATTCTTAGTGTTTTTCTTTCTCATCTGACACATTTTTTGCTGGCCTCCTGTTGTTAATATTGAATACTTTGGCCGTGCATTGACTTACTTATCAGCATCTGTTGCATGGTGTATTTTTTGTTACTGCCATTTTTTCTTTGGTGACAGAGAGCGACTGTTGGGATTATTCTGGTGGCTTTGGTCAAAGGTTTTACCTTAATAGAACTGTTTGTGGACTTTATATATTTTGTCGATAGCTGGCATCACAAATTTCTTGTATGTATATAGCATTTTCAGTTTTGTATCTTGGTTCACATTTTATGCCTTAGTAGTGATTTATGCTTTGGCCTTTACATTTTATTGAATATCTAGAACAGGAACAGGCCATCTATATGTGGCAGGCCATTACTTATATTTGCTGGCTATTTACCATTTACATGTTTTGTGCTCTATTTCTATTTGTCTCCCTATGGGAATGGTCTGTTTAGAACATAAATATTATTGTGATCAGGACATTTTTCAGGGTCTAACAATATTGCATTTTATATCTACATACCATCAAGGTCTAACCTGTACTGGTTCATTGTAGTTTATACTATATATCACTTCTCAGTGGCTTCTGGGTTGGCGACATTGGGTTGTTTATTTTCAATGTCACAGCTCCACACCAGGCACATTTGTTCAATATGCCCTTATATGGATAATTAGGCTTATTGGGACATTTGTTTCAGTCTAATTGTTATGCGGGACTTGCTATACCTGTGTATATGATTCGTACAGAATTTCTGTTTGGAGTTTTAACGAATTTTACTGTGGGGATTGCCATTGGCCTTTTGTGGGTCTGTATACAAACAGATTGGTTACATACATTCTTTTAGACATTTAGGTTATAGGTGTCTATGTTTTGGGTTTATACACTGTGGGTCTGTATACAAACAGATTGGTTACATGCATTCTTTTAGACATTTGTGTTATAGGTGCCCATCCTTTGGGCTTATACACTGTTATACCTAATATATGGGCTCTACAGATTGCTGGCTAATACATATTCAGGCATTTGCAACAAGGGGAGTTATATTTATATGTATAAGTTTTTGAGTTTCCCTGACTATAAGGTATGCTTTATCTCTGGTCAATGGTTACTGTATAGCATCTGTTTTATGATTTCCATTTTTGAAAACTATTTTTTAGGTTTACAGGTAGTTTTTATTTTTATAACATTCATCTCAGCACTGGCGTTCCTTTATATTTTTCAATTCATACACAATTATTTTAGGTGTTCACTTGGAACTATTATATGATATCCTGTCTGACTCCCAGGATCTCTCTGGATTATTTTTGGTCTACATATATATATATATATATATATATATATATATATATATATATATATATATATATATATATATTTCTAATCCTGGTACTTTTCTCAGGTTTGTGGTTCTTGTAGCTTGTTCTATGGTACTCATTTTATATTAACAGCATGGAACTAGACAATATTCTAACAGGATTGTGTGCCGATCGGGAAGACATTGGGGTATTTGGGATCCAGTCTTCGCCAGGCAACAATCTAAATGGGTCAGGACAACAATCAGTTATAGATTGTGACTTGGCTTTCAATTCCCTTACCAAGGGCCTTAAAAATCTCAGATCCAACATTTGGCACTTGCGATTATTTCATGCCTATCTTAACAAAAATATTGCCCCTAGGGGCCTTAGAATACGGTTGTAACCGTTAGTTGGCAGACCAGAGGACAGATTGCATCATGAGTGGCATGAAGTTTTACAAAAGGGGTCCATGTTATTTGTTAATATACTGCCCCAGTATTATGAGAGAATGGTGGACATTAACCTACAGGAAGTTAAAACTATGTGTACAGAATGTAAAAAATATGAGTCTGATCCTACATTTCAGGATTCTATCAAGAAACTCTCACAGGAACTCACAAACCATGAGAAAACAACCAAGGACAGGAAAAGTAAAAAGTTTAAAAGGGATTATATGGATTATCAAAGGGGACGTCCTTTTGACTCCAATAAGACAGTTAGATTCATGGGCATCAGTCCAGGATCCACTTCTACTCCTACCACCAAAAAAAAGATTGAGGTCTATTTTGAGAAATAGAGAGAAACCCAGTGCCAGCACATCAGGGGAGGATTCCTCATGTACTGATTATGATAGCTCAGGCAACAGGGATTCACCACATAGGAAAAAACCTAATAGAATTACCCCTTTAGATATGGCCCCAGGCGTCGGGGTGGATGCAAACACAAACGTAGTCAATGTGCCCAACTCCCTGGAAGGAGTGATTCAGAATTTTCTCACGTAAATAATGATAATAATGAGGATTTTCAGAATGTTTTGAATTTGTGTAATGTAACTCTGACTTCACAACAACAACTTATTTTGAATAAAGGATTAAGTTTTGTCCCGGGGTTTTTTTGCAATGAGTATCATATTGTAACTGATGTTATGAGTTTCTGTCGAAATCTGAATCTGAAATTGTTTTTTGCCGATAGGGAGTCTCAAAGATCTAATGATTTCAGATTCAATAAATTGGATTTTCAGCCACCGATGAATAGGCACGTTTCAATTTTCATGCAATATGTACTTAGGGACTTACATTTTGAACATAGGGAGTATGATATATTGAGACATAATCTATCACCGCAGGATATTTCAGCTCTGCACGAGCTACGTGACAATCACAATATTGCTATCTTACCTACTGATAAGGGTGGTGCGGTGGTAGTTATGAATATGAGCACATATTTGAGTGAAGGCAAATTACAACTGTCTGACAATAGATGTTATATGAACATGGCCATTGATCCCACTAAAAACTTTAAGCAGGAAATAGATTCATTCCTGAATTTGGCCCTTGAGGAAGGTATTATAAGCAAGGATTGTGTTTCGCAACTTACTGTTAAAGACCTTCAGAAACAAATCCTCTACTTGCTTCCTAAGATACATAAATCCATTACCAATCCTCCAGGCAGACCTATTGTATCAGGCATAGGTTCCTTGACAGAACCATTATCTGCCTTCCTTACACAATATCTCAAACCACTCTTGGGTTTTGTCCGGGCTAGACTGCAGGACACGACTCAATTTTTACAGATCATTCAGGATAGTCAATTAGAACCTGGATGGCTTATGTGTTCATTGGATGTTAAGGCCTTGTGCACCAGCATTCCACACTGGGCTGGTTTACAGGCCTTACAGTATTGGTTAGACAGGGCTGCCCTGTATTCACCTGGGTTCAATACCCTACTTATTTGCATGACTGAACACGTTCTTAATAAGAATGTCTTTTACTTCCAGGGGCAATGTTTTGGCAACTCCAGGGTACGGCTATGGGAGCATCATTTGCTCCCATATATGCTGATCTGTTTATGGCATTCTTTAAAGAATGCATGATCTATGATCCATTACAGAATATCTATTTAGTGGAAATTGATATATGGCGCAGATACTTGGATGATTGCTGGATGCTGTGGCGGGCAGATGCCAGGTATCTGCAGGAATTTGTTGAATATCTCAATCATAATATCTGGGGGATTGAGTTTACAGTAACATTTGATCTTGTAAGCATCAATTTTTTGGATGTCACAGTCATCAGGAATCAGGATCATACACTGAACACCAGGATTTACCGTAAATATCCTCAGTACAACACCTTATTGCATGCTTCCAGCATGCACCCACGCCACACCATCCGCAACATCCCGAAGTCACAATTTATGCGCATGAAACGCCTAAGTTCCACACAATTGGATTATGACAGAGCCAGTTTAGATCTTTATCATAGATTTGCTAACAGAGGATATGGACACCTGGACATTACTAGGGCTTGGACCTGGACTACTAACACTGACAGAAATACTTTATTACAATATAAAATACAGGACAGTTACACCCCAGACTCTATTGTCAGGTTTGTTACTACTTTTGGCAGAAATTCAAATGCTACTAAGGGAATTGTTAACAGACATTGGAACATTCTTATGGCCAATGAACACTTGAGGTCCATACTGAGTTCACAGTGTCGATTTTCATTTAGAAGAGGCAAAACATTGGGTTCCATATTTTCTCATTTCAAACATATAGAAAGTGGGGGAGCCATATAGAAACAGTTGACTATGTCTGGTGATGAATTAGTGGGTACATTCTCCTGTGGTCATTGTGGTTCCTGTAAACAAGTCAGAAAACTTAAACAGTTTACTAGTCACAATACTAGTAGAGTATATCAGTGCAAAATGTTTGGTAACTGCAGTAGCAGCTGGGTGGTCTATCTGGCAACCTGTCGGTGTCACGCCTTTTATGTAGGCCAGACCTCTAGACCACTCAGAACATGCATTAACAAACACAGATCTGATATCAAAACCCAGAAAGAAACCAATGCTTTGTATCGCCATACATTGAAACACCCCAATGCACAATTTACTTTTATGGTTATAGATAGGATCATTGGTGATCGTAGCAATCCTCAGGGATGGCACAATATACTCAACCACAAAGAAAAATACTGGATCATCACATTGGGTGCGTTATTTTCACCAGGACTCAACAACCATTTATAACCACAATTTTTATGTATGGAACATTTTGCTATTGCCCATTTATTTTATTTTATTATTTTTTGGTATATGTTTTGAACATTGTCTTGATGGTTTTGTTTCATTTATTGTTTGCCCATTAACAGTGCATACATTCTATTCCTGTGGAAATTATTGTTCCGGGGGACATTATTGTACATTTATAGTGCACATATATATGTTTTATTCCTGGGCAAAAATGTTTTGGTATTTTTGTCTCCAAATGGACATTTATATTAATTTTTGTATTTTATATATGTATTTTGTTTTCTTTCACTTGTTTTTCTTTTGATTTCAGTTCATGTATTAGTACTAGTGGTAATATATCTTGGATCTCATTGGTGGGGGTTGTCTATAAATAGGTTCATAGGTTCATAGGTTCATACTAGGCTATCTGCCCTAGGGCATTTATAAGCCTAGCCAGAATGTGTTTGGCTTTCGCCACCCATTTTAAATTTATTTTGCTATGCCCTTTTCATAAGTTAGTGTACTGTGCCTCTGTCTAACAGTGACACAGAAGTGATACCATCCACTCATCAAGATTCCTCATGAAGAGAGTCAATGGGGGGCTCTGCCTAACCTGGGCTGGGATTTTATTCCAGAGTGAAGGGAGCCTCTGGGTTATGAATCTGTCCCTCCAGCATGTCCTATTTATTTCAGTGCTGAGGTTCAAGTATGGGATTTGGATTTTCTGAGGTGCAGCATGTCCATTAATTAATTCAGGCACAGATCACCTCTGAAAAGGCGGTATGCCACTGAGTAGAACTGGAGTTTCTTTAACCGGGCAGCATATGGCATCTGTTTGAGCCCTTTGATCCTCTTGGTGAGGTACTTTTGGGGTCTTTCCAGTTGCTGAAGGTGTCTGGTAAGGTACATCCCAAAAGGGGCATTGTACTCAATTATGGGCCTGATGAGGATTGAGTAAAGAGGCACGATGACCTCCCCTGATCTAGATGTGAATCCCTTCATGATTAGGTGGGCTTTATAAAAAGTTTTTCTAACCACTTTGGCCACGTGGTTGTCAAATGAGAGATTGCTATCAACTTGGGTCCCCAGGTCCCTAATTACTTCTTCTGTACTTAATGGATTACCACCTATGTGGTAATTTTTGCCAAAGGGGATGACTATACACTTTTTGGCATTTAGCTTGAGGCCATGGCTCTGGCACTAGTTGTCTGTTTCTATGAGGCCCTTTTGGAGGATGCTTGTGTCGGCTGGAGAGTCGATTATGGCACCCAGTTTGCAGTCATCTGCGAACTTGGTCAGCCACAGTCCTTCCGTGTTGCCCTGTACCAAATATATACCGAACAAGAGAGGTCCCAGGACTGAGCCTTGTGGGACACCACTTGTAACTGGTTTGGAGTCTGACATGGCTCCAGCAATTCTAACCATGTGGGTTCTGTCCTTGAGCCAGTTTGCAATCCATCTAGTGACATAGGGGTTTATATTTAAGCTGGTGAGCTTATCTATAATGCCTGAGTGGGGTATTGTATTGAAGGCTTTTGCGAGGTCCAGGTAGGCTGTGTGGACCACCTTCCCCTCGTCAATGGCCTTTGTGACTGTTTCAAAGAAATCAACCAGGTTTATTCACGAGGTTTACTGTTGTATCTTTAATTTATTTCTACACTGAAGAAGGCATTGTTCTGCCAAAACCGGTCTGAATAATAAATTATAGTCTGATACCTATGTAACATTCTTAGTGTTTTTCTTTCTCATCTGACACATTTTTTGCTAGCCTCCTGTTGTTAATATTGGATCTGGATTAACCCACTTTAATCATATGTGTCCTGTCCATGAGCCAATTGGCTATCCATCATGTGGCGTAGGGATTTATGCCCAGTTTTGTGAATTTATTTATAATACCTGAGTGGGGAATTATGTCAAATGCCTTATCTAGGTCAAGGTAGGTGGTATGTACTGTCTTACCCTCATTCATGTCCTCAGTGACTTTCTCAAAGAAATCCATCAGATTTAGCAGGCATGACCTGCCCTTGGCAGAAGTGAATTAGGTTGATTCCAGCTTTTGGAGGTTTTCTATGTCATTATTTATCAGGTCCATGATTATTCTTTTTATGGCCTTACATATACGACTAGTCAAACTTATAAGTCTGTAGCACTTTCCCATATTTATGAGTACCAGATCTAGGATATTTGTTCCCCTAGTGGGAGTGCAGACTAGCTGCACAAGTCCATTTGAATTTACAAAGTCAAGAAATCATTGGGCTTGCATGCTAGTGGTCATGTATGCCTCCCATTTAATGGAGGGGTAGTTAAAATCAGCCATGAGTATGTTATGGTGAGTGATTCTAGTAACTTCAGGAATGGTGTATGGGTTTCCTGGTTCATAGAGGGGGACCTGTCGCTAGCAAGACCATGGTAATGGATTTGCCCATAGTTAGTTGGACATGGAGTAGTTCAAGCATGTCATATTGTTTGACCAGCCTTGAGGTGTGCTTATCCTTTATGTAGATAGATACACCTAGACTTTTAGCTTTTACATGTTCAATGGATGGTCGGAATGTATGAACAGCATTATAGCCATGCTCTGCCAGAGTGCTTTCTGTGGCTTTGAACCATGTTTCAGTAACTGCACAGACATCAGCATTCTCCAGTGTGAGGAGAGCTTCCAGGGAGGGCAGGTTCTTGTTAAGGCTCCTAGCATTGAGCAGGAACACCTTTATCTTGTCATAAATAAATGTTATATTGGAAGGTTTGTCTATTTGGCAATGCCAAGGGGTGGATAATGTTTTGGTGAATATCTAAAAGCCTAGTGGTGACAGGTGAAGACCATCCCTGGCAAAGCATCATGGTCTGTCAAGTATGTCCTCCCAAGCCGACAAGTATTGAATCCCTTTCGAATGACACCAGTAGCTAAGCCAATTGTTAAAGGCAATCATTTTCTGCTGGCATTGTGGCATCATCCTTGGAGAAGGTAGAATGCTGTTCAGCACTAGGCTCATACCTGCCTGCGGCACACACTCTGAGAGCTCACTAATGTCTCTGTTCATATAGTCCAAGGAGGTGCAACTCATGTCATTCATGCCCACATGGACTATGACTGAGTCATACTGGTACTTAGGGGTAAGTGAAATGAGTGCTTGTGTGATCTGGCAAATCCTGGCCCCTGACAGGCAACTAACTGTAACCTTCCCCTTATCCAGCCTGGTAAGAGGGAAATCAGTGTGTCTCATAATAGAAACCCCTATGTCCAGAATATTGGGTTCTGGAATGTTTCACCTTATGGGCCTGGTAGTTGAGGAACAATGAGATGTGGCTGTATATGTTATGATGGGAATTGTCTTGTGTATGTGTACATGTGGAGTTTCTGAGGACCACACCTGACAGGCCTTTGAGATTTGGGTAAGTTACATGTGATCACCTCTGCATATGTGGGTCTATGTGTATGGTCCTTTGTGGGTGCAGTGAGTAATGTGCGTGAGTCGCTGACAACCTGTTTGTTGCTTTTTGTGTCTGCATGTGAGAGGCTAGCCTCCGGTGTCAATGTGTAACTACATCTCTCACATAATGTATTTCTCTGTTTGAGAATTAAGTGGTTGTCAGTGCACATAAGGCAATTGTTTGCCTCAGGACACCATGCCCACCAAGTTGGACGCAGAGATAGCAGGAAAGTGCCCATCCATTGTTGCAGGACCTAATGTGTACTTGAAAGAATAAGAGTGGAGGATGTTTCTAACCAGATGAGGGAAGGGTGCTTACGTAGTGTAATCTGCAGCTAACCTAACCAGCTGTGCTGCCCAGTGCCAAATTAGATGCTCTCTGAGCAGAATAGTGCTGGGTACTATAATAAGATAACCAGCTCAGTAAACTTTCACGGTATAATGAAAATAATCAGCTGGAGCAGCGGAATGAGAAGGATAAAAGTAGTGGGGTGATGTATGCTGTCAATAGTTTAGGTAGGTAAAATTCTAGAGAGAGTAGGAAAGTTAATTTTGTTACTGTTTTTAACATTTTAACTCAGGAAGTGGTTGCTATTACTAAATATTACTGGACACTTATTTTGAGGGGTATAAGTTGTGTTGGAAACTTATGGAAAACCCCTTTAATATCCTTTAGGAAGGGTCGTAGTGTAAAAGACTTGGTGGTCCACAGTCTATTCTGTGTTCCAAAAGAAGGTTGTTGAAAAGAAATTAATAGTTTGGGTACCATTACTTGTGGAAGCTGCTCTACATGTCAATATGTGGTTAAGTCCTTTGATAGGATTAGTGGGGTTAGATATAACCCCATAACACAATATACTTGTAACACAGAAGGGGTGTTTTATATTTTAATGTGCTCCTGCAGTCTTTCCTATATAGGAGAAACCGAGAAATCTTTTAAAATAAGATTGCAGGAGCATATAAGGGATATCAAGAAGAACAAATGTGAAAATCCTGTGGCAGTTCATTATAATACTGTTCATGGAGGAAGTTTTGCTGACTTGAGGTAATGCATATTAGAACATGTTGCAGCTGAGAATGTTTCTTTTTTAAAAAATAAATTGCTGTTTAAGGAGACTTTTTATTCTAAAATCTGGCACCCTAACACCTACTTGCCTAAATAGAGAATGTACTTGAAAGGCTCTTTTATAACTGAGTATTTCTATTGGATAATTGTTTTATTATTGTTAATTGATTTTATTATTTAATGGTGTGTCTTTTTTGTAGCTCATTAACTCCTAGAAGGCTGTTTTGCTGAGGCACTAGAGTTGTGCTGTTGTTTTTTACTGTATTAAACTTCTGTGTGCTTTGTATTTGGATTGCTCTGCTTTCTGATCACTGGCCTTGTCGTTGATTTTTATATTCCTGTTTCTTGTGGTTTCTCTTCACTAAATCAAATGCTCTCTGAGCAGAATAGTGCTGGGTGATATGATAAGGTTACCATCACAGTAAACTTTCATGGTATAATGAAAATAATGCAGTTTTCCAGATGCTTGCATCTGTACAGGGCACTGGCACAGTGATCAGGTCTGTGTAAATATGCCAGCTTTATACCACAAAAAACTGACTACTGAGACCTCTGGCTGGCCAATAAATCAACTACACTTTGAGCCATTTTGTGTGCTTCCCAACTCAGATAGACCAGATAAACACCTACTGACACTAATTCCAGTCCTCCTAATTTAGAAGCACAGTAAAAGAGTGTCTGGAGTGAAATGCTACCACAAACAAACCTAAAAAATACACATACAGCAGTGTACATTAAACAGCTTATAATAGTGTGATTATTTAATAAAAGTACATCTTTTTGTAGAAATGAGCCAAGAGCCACTCCACTCAATTGTGCAGAATTTATAAAGGCACTAAAACAAGGTAAATTCATTTATATATCCTCCAGCCAACAAAACAACTGCATGCAGGAATCTCTTGAATGTTTCCCCAACCTATAAAGACTAGGTTATCATCCACGACCACTAAGTAGAAAATCCACGGTGCTCTTGATGTCAAAACACAGAAAAAGTGCTTGCTAGAGTGTAAAATATATTATTTTATCCAGCAGCTGCTAATGAATTCACAGCAAGTAAATCAGTACAACAGACAATGAGAGGCAAAATGCACTTTTTTTCATAATAAGCACGAGGAAAGGCATTAGACCTCCTTATCCCAGCTTCTTAGTTGTGGTTACTTTCCAATTTATGGGTTTTGTATGAATAAGAAGAACTATGAGAATCTTACTTGAGATTATTTTTTGGCTTAACAGTAGGTATATATTAAGAGCTGTGCCTCCTGACTTAAAAACAATTTGCTAGTAGAATCTGATGTTCTTAATACAGTAGGCATTATGTCAGTGCATTTGTTGAGCATGGTACTGATAATAAGAAATTAAGTTTGCTTTCTTGATGTTTGTGATGTCAAATTATTTGGTGATATACTATTCACTTTTTTTTTTCTTTTCGATGAGACAGAACATGGCTGTGAAAGGCGAATTATGTGGCATGCATAGCTGATTAATTTAGGTTCTGCTATGTGCTTACAAGTAACTACTGACTGAATCACCAGCCAGACAAACATAACCAGTCAAATTTTCAACCCCAAAACATTTTTTTTGCAGGAATTCAAACCCACTGCATCCCCCATTGGCAGGTTTCACCCTACTATACCACTTTACATGTACATACAGTTGCAAAAATGTAGAGAAAGAAAATTCTCATGCTAAGAATGCATCAGTGAAAGAACCAGTGATTTTCCATGAGAAGAATTAATGGATGAGTTGTAGCTTGTCTAACTGTGGTGATACAACTCCATCTGCTTCACAGTCAACTGTCTGAAGAAACCTGATAGAACAATTAACTTTAACTGTGTTCTGAGGTTAAAAAAAATACGGAATAAAATATTCTCCCTATAAGTAACACTGCTTCTCTCTGTGAGCTGGAAGGGACCTTGAAACACATGGAAAGGGAGAAGTTTTTTCACTGGGAAATATATAATTTTTTTCTACACAATATACAAGTCATCTCTTTGTGTCAGTTTAATGCAGTCAGTCATATGAAAATGAAATTTTGCAACATGTGGTGAATCAAGGCCTTCCTCTTATATTGTCCTGCAAAGTATGAGAAGCGAAATTCAGTCTCTGTAAAGAACTAAAGCATTTCAAAGGCAATTGTTTTTTTATTGTCATAGACTGGCATAGACAGACTATTCAAAGTAATCTGTCACTTTTTATAAAGGATGACACCATTTTAAGTTGACAGCATTATTATTCATAAACATGATATAGAAGAGCCAGACAAAAAGCCAAAATATAATACTTTATTATGAGGTAGCAAATGTTGAAAAAAATCATTCAGTGTTTGCAGCCTGAATATTAGAAGAGACAGTTGGTCTTACAGTTCTGCAATAATTGTGTTTATTCCATTTCCCTTGGTTGGCTGTTCAGATTAGAGAACAACCTCAAGTGAAGTCCTTTGGCAGCATCACTTTGCCGCTGAAGTATTTTTTTGTCAGAAAAGAATGTTAATAAGACTATGATGGTATGGTTTCCTCTTTGTTAATCTTAACCTCGAGTGAATGCCTTTGGCAGCATCACTAGTGAAACTCATGAGAACACTTTAATATCGATGTATTTTTTCAGATCACTGAGTATTAGTCAGACTGTAATTGTTTCCTCATTACTAACCTTAACATTGAGTGAACTTTGACAGCATCACTAGTGAGACTCAGAAGAACATTTTTAAGTATTTGTTCAGTTTTTTTTCAGATTGAATATTACTCAGACTGTGATGGATTCCTCTTTACTTACCTTATCTCTGGTTTCCCCTTTTTATTATTTATTTATTTTTGCAGTATAAATCCAACATATAGAACTGCTTGAGCAAGAGAATTCAGATTTATTTGGCGAGTGCGTTGCATCACATCACAATGACGTTTTACCTTGTGCATCATACTTTTTTTCAGTATTATGCTGAAACATATGTGATGTAGGTAACTCATTGTTGTGGGAAGTTGACTCGAGTTTGACACATCCTCAGGGAAGTGTTACTAGGTCTTTAGACTGCATATTATAGCCATGGCATACCTTATTGCTTGGAAAGCACAGGAATAAAAAGTAGTACCTCATTGGGTGAGCTCTCATCTGAATATGTCAGTTTTATTTGCAAATGTCCAAGAAAAAAATAATTTGCAGATCTGCTGTTTGCTTTGCATTTAAAACATGGCACACCAACATAAAGGGAAAGTCAAATTTGTATGGTACCTGTCTTACTAACTTCACTTCTGTGGATGAATCACATGGAGAAACTATAAATTATTAACTATTCTTGCCACTAAAACATGTTGCAGGCATCATATAATGCATTGTAAGTCACAGTTACAACTTAGTCTGAAAAGATGGTTATAGGTTTTGTAGTCAGTTTGTGTAATGGACTTCTCTTTCAGTGAATTTAGTGTCCTAATCAGGTAAGAAGATGTCTTTGATTCATTATCCATGTCTTATGCCAGTGATGTAGTCCATTTCTGAGAGAGGTAAACTTAAAGGGAAAATGTGTTCATGTAATTCATCACATCTTACTGATGGAGCATTGTGAAATTCATGTACTGTATGAAAACTCTTTGTTAAATTCTTATGCATTTTCCTCCAGAGTTTACCAAGCTAGTAGATATCTGCAATGATTCAAGGATGTACTCCTTTTACACACATTAGTAATATGGTACAGGCCTTCCTGTACCATCTTAGTAATGTCTGCTAACTCAGACTCTAACCTAACCCGATACATTACCTTAGAAAAAAAAACTTTCTGTAACAATACTCCTCACTTGAGAGAGAAAATAATCTCAGCAGATAAGAGGAAATAGAAATAAAGCATCTTAGAAGATAAAATTTTTGCATCTTAATCTTAGTTCGTAGCTTCATAGCAGTTTACTACGCTAGCATCCCTAGAGCCATTACAAGCCTAGCCATGTTAATCCCAAGTTGTCTCAATTGTCCTTATTAAGTGAATGTATTTTGCAGAGCTAGTATATGGTCAGCACTGACTCCCCCTGTCCATGAGGGACATGGGTGCCACCCCTTAGGGTGAATTTGTGGTCTCCCATCCATTTGTCCATGTTGCACTTGAATAGGGCTAGTGAGAAGCTCTACTTCACATGAACTGGAAGTTTGTTCCACAAGAGTGGCAGTCTCTGGGAGACATATTTGTCTCTCCAAGCATGTTCTGTTAATGTCATAGGCTAAGTTAAGAACCTAGAGTGAGTGACTGTTGTGCCATTAGATTTGCAGATATGAAGCATATCCATCAGGGCAGGGTTGGAGACTGCTGTACAGGCCAGGCAGAAGTCTCCTCTCAACAGCTTATTCCATACAGAATACAGTGACAGGGCTTTTAGTCTATCCATGTACATCATGGTTTGGAGGCCCTGCATTTTCTAGGTGATGAACCTCTGTGGTCTCTCCTGCTGCTGCAGGTGTCTGTTGAGGTACATGCAAAAGAAAGCAGTGTACTCTGTTAGTGGTCTGATGAGGGTCGAGTACAGTAGGGCTATAAAATCCAGAGGTCTTGATGCGATGCCCTTACTTATGAGATGCACAATGTAGAATGCTTTCCTGACCACAGTGGAAACTTGGTGGTTGAAGTTCAGATTGCTATCAACCTGTATTCCTAGGTCTCCCATCACTGGGTTTGAGCTTAGGGGGATGTTGTCAATACTGTAGTTAGTGGGGAATTCTACTTTGGCAAAGGAATAATAATGCACTTTTTTGCATTTAGTTTCAGGCTGTGGCTTTGGCACCAATAATTTGTTTGTGTTAGCCCTTCCTGTAGTATGCTAACCTCATTGGGGACTTAATGATTGCACCCAATCTGCAATCATCATGGAACTTGGTAAGCCAAAGACCGTCTAATTTAGCCTGGACTTCTGAGCTGTATATTCTGAACAGTGAAGGACCCAAAACAGAACCCTGTGGTATGCCACAGGTGATGGGTCTACTGGTAGAGGTGGAATCACTAACGTTGACAGTATATGTTCTGTCGGAGAGCCAGTTGGCTACTGTCTAATTATATAAGGGTTAATCCACAAATGAGAGAGTTTTTCAATAATGCCTGAGTGGGGGATTGTGTCAAAAGCCTTGGCCAGGTCAAGATATGCAGTGTGCACTGTCTTACCCTCATCTAGGGATTTGGTGACCTTCTCAAAGAAGTCTACTAGGTTTAATAAGCATGATCTACCCTTAAAACCAAATTGGGTTGTGTCTAGAGTTTGAAGGTCACTTATATCCTTGTTGATAAGGCCCATAAAAATTATTTCCATGGCCTAGCAGATAAGACTGATTAAAATTATGGATCTATAGTTCCTAAGGTCTGTTGATGGCCCCCCTTGGGATTACTGTTGCTGTTCTCCACTCCGCTAGAACAGAGCCAATTCTCAGGCTATGGTTAAGGACAGAGGTAAGTGGGTCTGCTAGGTCCTATTTTATATTGATTAATAAGCATTCTGTGATATTATCTGGCCCCCTAGAGATCATGTCTTTTTTGCCTTGGAGAATGCAGATAAAACCTGATCTCTAGAGATACTAGGTAGAGGACTCCTGTCGGGTATGCTTTGGTGTATAGCTAGTGGTGCCAGGGTGGTGAAATTTGCACCAAATCTGTCGGATAGCAGGTTGGTGATTTAATCCAGTACAGTATGAGTGGCACCATGTATTACTAGTTCTGTACAAGCTGGGGATTTCCTAATAGGTTCTGAATATAATTAAATAATGCTTTATGATTATCCTTAGCTAGGGATGCTATTTTAGTTTCACAATTAGCTTTAGCAGATTTCACAAGATTTCTGATTTGCTTGTTCTAGCTGAGGAGGGAATCCTCTGCTGAGTCAGTTCCCTCTTATTCTTAGAAATCAGTTTCTTCTTCTTGTTATATAACCTGTTTACATTTGAAGTCTATCAGGGTGGTTTGTTTTTTGGGAGGGCTTGGTTTTGATCTGGTCAGGTACAACTGAGTCTATATAGCTGCTTATGTGTTTGTGCAGACATCTGAGTACACCTCTGCATAGGAGTCATTGGTGTCTGTGAGTGGGGGGTATAAAACATTTTATGCCACTGTTTAGTAGTATGAAGTTTGCTTTGGAAAAGTTCTTCAGTTTTTTGCTCCTGTGGAGGTGCCAGGTCCAATAGTTACTTCAAACGAGAGAGTTTTATGGTCTGACCTTACCAGGGAAGGCAGCACACTGGGGGAGTGCAGTGACTCCCCATGTTGGTGAGTACTATATGTAGGACATTTGAGTCCCTTGTGGGGGTGTAGACTATCTGTTCCACAGCATTTGAATTAACAAAGTCCAGGAACCTCTGGATGAGTGTGTTTGCACTGATATATGTCACCCAGTTGATGGATAGATGGTGCTGGGCTGTATGGAGAGTGATTCCAGTAAGTTGAGTCCTGGCTTTACATGCAGTCGTTCACAGTTTGAGTACCAAGAGAGGCAACTTATTTTTCTATGGGAAAGTAGTGTTAAAATTATTTTTGTAAACTTAAATTATGTAGCAACTGTTTTTTGTCAACCAGGGTAGTGTAGCAGGTCCAAAAGTGAGATGTCAGTCTAGAAAATATGTGAAACCTCCCATATAAACACAAGTGCCCCATACAGTATAGTCACACAAGAATATAATTTAATGAAAGCACATAGGGGGACGTCATGGAAGGTAAACATAAAATTATAATATGTCAGTAATGATGAATCAATCCCACAATCCTGATACTTTATAAACTGAAATGTGAGCAATGCTACATAGTGCTAAAGTATGCTAAGCTGGTGTAAGCATTGCTTAAATGTAAATAATAAGCAACAAGTAGCCCAGCTAAGTGGATTTGCGCATGGGTAAGCAGTGCTCAACATCTATCCCTTTAAGCACTGCCAAGCTTAGCTAAGCAGATTTGCGCATTGCTTAGCTTAGCTCAGCATATTCAAAAGGGTCCAATGATGGCAAAGGGTGGGAATTTTGACCTATTTAAACCTTGCAGGTGGGAATACAGCCATAATCTGTTATAGCTCATCCTTGCAGGCACTATGGCTGGCATAGAAGAGGGTTCACACTTTCAGGCGCAGTGCTGGGGCATTCAGGAGTCCAGGGTCATGGTTGGACTCCTTGTGAAGGACCATGAGGGGAAACTGCTGCAGGGCCAGTACCAGGGCTCCCAATTCAAAGTGGAGGCCTGGGAACATCTCACACATGATCTCACCAGTGCTACTGGCATCTCTCGAACTGGTGAGCAGGTCTGGCACCATTTTACTGACCTCAAATATAGTAAGAGGGAGCTCTTGGACCAGTGGACCCAAGAGACATGAGCACAGAATGTCTCAGAACTGTGTAAGTCTCTTGGACCAGTGGACCCAAGACACATGGGCACAGAATGTCTCAGAAGTGTGTAAGTATCAGTATCAATTAGTGTTTACCAAAGTCCAGCCTGTGTATGTGATTGATAGGTATGCAGAAATTTCTTGATCTGCTCCTGTACAGCTGCAGATGAGAGGGCTACAAACATAGATGCCCATGCCAGCAGGTTGCTAAGGCTGCACCGGGAGGCTAGTGAGTACAAATCTAGCTTGCAGTATTCAGGGCAAATAGAAAGGAGTAGAATGTCAACTGCCAGTAGGTTAAAATGTGTACAGTGTGTAATGAATAAACAAGATGTTAGCATAATAATACTGATGTACAGGATATCTATCAATAAAAGTGCCAGCACCCTTCAATAAAACTAAAATCCCCAGACTGTTGTGCTTACTTGTGTTGCATTGAATACTATCTAGCTGGAAGCTGTGGCTCTGTTTTTTCAGTTAATGCTTGTTAGAATTTAGTGCTTGTTAGAATTCCTGCATAGCCAGTGATAAGTGGGGGTAGTTTCACGTCATTGATATTCAGTTTATGACTTATATAAGTGGTACATTTGGATTATTTTTCTGCTTAAACTCTGAGCTTTGGCCAGCTAAGACCTACCTGCAATCAACTGGATGTATAAGTGAATTTAAGTAAATCTTTTTCTGCACTTTTTTCAAATAATACAGCATTTAAATTGATTTATTTGTGTTGCATTGAATACTATCTAGCTGGAAGTTGTGGTTCTGTTTTTTTCAGTCAGTTCTCCATCAACCCTCCCTGCTTTTGTTTTGGTGTTAATCTTGGTGTCTTTGAAACTGCCTGCCCCGCTCGTAAATTTGCATTTGGATACTCCTCCTGGGCCCATCTCCTTTCCTCAAAAAAAAAAAAAAAAAAAGATTGCACTTTATTCATCTGCTTTTACAGTTTTTGTGTTTCTTCCTACTTTATTACTTTATTTTGCTTTTGCGTCATCTTAAAAGTACTCAATTGTATTTATTACTGCTTGGTGTAACTATCATTCAAAGACTTTTGGTTTAAGCACTTGGGCTTCAGACCAGTTGTTTTACTTTAAGAAGGTTTGTGGTCTGCACTGTTGTGGCAGGACAAGTAGCTTACATCTTTCTAAGTTGGGAACTGCTGATTGAAGGCTTAGTGTCTGTTATTCTAAAAGTGTATTAGTTCTGGTTTAAGCACTTGGGCTTCAGGCCAGTTATTTTACAGTTTGGGGTCTGCACTCTTGTGGGAGGAGAGGCTGGACTCTGCCCTTCTGAGCTGAGAATTTCTGGTTAAAGGCTTATAGTGCTTGCGTATTTGAACTGTTTCTTACTGCAATTGGTATTTCTTGTTTGCTGTAGCATAGACTAGATCCAGGCCTGCTGAATCTAGCTTTGTTTGTATAACTTGAGCACTAATCCAGGCCTTCTTAAAATTATTCAGTTGTATTTATTACTGCTTGGTAGTGACCTGATTAAAGTGTAGTTATCATTCTAAGCCTTTTGGTTTAAGCACTTGGGCTTCAGACCAGTTGTTTTACATTAAGAAGGTTTGTGGCCTGCACTGTTGTGGCAGGACAGGTAGCTTACATCCTTCTAAGTTGGGAACTGCTGATTGAAGGCTCAGTGTCTGTTATTCTAACATTGTATTAGTTCTGGTTTAAGTACTTGGGCTTCAGGCCAGTCATTTTACATTAAGAAGGTTTGTGGTCTGCACTTTTGTGGGAGGAGAGGCTGGACTCTGTCCTTCTGAGCTAGGAACTTCTGGTTAGAGGCTTATAGTGCCTGCATATTTGAACTGTATCTTACTGAAATTGGTGTGCCTTGTTTGCTGTTGCATAAACTAGATTCAGGACTGTTTAATCTAGCTTTGTTTGTATAACTTGAGCACTAATCGAGGCCTTCTTTTTTGGAGAAGGTTCCCCTACACCCCAGTGGCAGGAGTATGCAGTTAGAACTTGTCTTATTGAAGACTACAGGAACAGGGCTCAGTTTTGAGATTTTTTTACTGGTTAATTGGGTAATTTGTTTAAAAGCCTTTTCTGGTTGCTTGTAGTCATCTAAAGCTGTTTTAAGTGTATTTTTACTGCTTGTAGTCATTTAAAGCTGTTTTAATTGTATTTTTACTGTTTTTGCCTTATCTTTTCAAAAATAAAATTTTCCTAGTTTCCCACCTTTCTAAGCTAGTATAGTCCAGTTTTCAGGCTAGTGCTGAATTCAAGGCTGTGTTACAAGTTTCTGAGTTGCCCATACCTTACCTGGATAGAAGGAGGTTTCTCTGTTCACCTGTGAGAAAGGGAGCTTTGAGCAGCTATCTGTCCCTGGAGGAGTGGTTCCAGCCCAGAAGTTAGTAGTTTATAGGCCATTTTGGACTAATTTATATCTCTTTCATTTCCCTGCTGTAAAAACGGTGTTTGCACAGTTTTGCACATCTGGGCAGTGCTGGTTAGCTAGAGCTAAATTATTCCTGGCTCCACCAAGTCTCGTGTTCAGTTTTTCCCTTGAAAGTAGTCTGACTCTCAACCTAAGCACTTAAAAAACATCCTGCAGTCCAGCACTTACTCAGACCTAATAGCAAGCACTAATAAACCCCGACACTTGATCGCCCAGCAGGGCAAGGCTCATTATTCACCCCTCACCAACCAAGTGACTAAGCAGCTCACCCTACTATTCAGGCATGACCAAAGGGCAATTTCAGGTATACTCTCCAGTCCAGCTGGTGAACCTGGGTATCCTGAGGCAATGTTACAACTGCCTCATGTACACAGACAACCCTCTCCTCCTACCACAAAACATTAACATATGCAAGAGATGCAATTATATAGCTAAACTGGAGGCTAAGATCTCTCTACCCAAGACTGGAACAGGTAGTCATGAGGAGAAGGTTAACACCTGCACTACACCTCCAGCCTCACATAGACATACTAAACCAGCACTGGCAAAAAATACACATAAATACACAAAATCATACGTGGAGGCTCTAAATAGAAACCTGCAGAAGCATCAGAGACCTCCAAAGCAGACACCCAAAAAACCTGCACCTCCCATCACAAACCAGACAACACATAAAACACAAAATCAGTTTGCCGCACAATCACAGCCCTTAAGGTAAAATAACATACCTAACACACTAGTAATAGGCGACTCTATAGTCAGGTACACTGACATCCCACTCACTAGGCTGGACAAGGAGAAGGTTACTGTTAGTTGCCTGTTGGGAGCCAGACTCCACCATATAACACAAGCACTTAGGTCACTCCAGAACAAGTACAAATATGACTCTGTCATTGTTCATGTTGGTGTGAATGACCTGAGACGTACTCCCTGGACTACATGAAAAGAGACATGGAAGAGCTCTCTGTTCATGTAGCCCAGGTGGGAATGACCCTGACCCTGAGTAGCATCCTGCCCTCACCAAGAATGATACTGCAGTATAAAGAAAAAATGATCAATTTTACAATTGGCTAAGCTTTTGGTGTCATTCAAAGGGGATCCAGTGTCTGTCAGCCTGGAAAGAAATGCTCGACAAGCCTCGTTGCTTTGTAAGAGATCGCTTGCACCTGTCATCCCTAGGCTTTTGAATACTGGCCAAGGCTCTTGCTGCCCCCATAGTGCCTTTTTTAGGCAAGGCTCAAAAGTCAAACCCACCTCTGTAAACAGCACAAACAAAAAATGAGGGTTATGCTACTCAATGCCAGGAGTTTAAATCTCTAAATGCACGTGCTCGAAGCACTCCTCAGTATGGAGAATGTCGACATCTGTGCAGTAACTGAAACCTGGTTCAAGGCTCCACAGAGCACACCAGCACTACCAGGCTATAACTCATACCACACATTTCAGCCACAGAACATGGACCAAAACACAAAAGGAGGGGGTGTATCCATATTCATCAAGGATACCTACACCTCCAGGTTAGTGGCACAGCATGATACCTCTGAGATCATGCATGTGCAACTAACATTGGGCAAATCTGCAATGCAAATTGTGGCCTGTTACAGATCACCCTCCATGACCCAGAACCACCACTCTGCCTTTCTGAAGACCCTGGATAACATGAAGGTCCTACAAAACACCCTGATACTGGGCAATTTCAATTACCCTACCATTAACTGGGATAACTACTCAAGTAAAAACTCCCAGGTCCAGCGCTTCCTGGAATTTAGCAACTCAAATGCCCTGGATCAGCTGGTAAACTCCCCTACCAGAGGTGAAAACATATTGGACCTGGTCATCACCAACATGGGCAACAGGTGTTCCGCACCAGAGGTCAACCGATCACTGGTTAGATAAGACCATAAACTAATCACTCTGGATGTCCACACCACACCGCCACCCCCAACCAAGGAAACCACATTGAAAAACTTTTCTATAGCAAACTTCACCTTACTTAAGACAGAGGTGGTAAGTTTCACAGCCTCCACGCTACAGGATAACAGTGTCCAAAATGCAGGAACCTTTACAAATGCACTCTATGAGCACCTGCAAGGATGCATGGATCGTGCAATCCCTAGCAAAACCAAGACTCACTCCTCTAAGAGAAGGAAACCTGTCTGGTGGACTCCTGCCATAAACAGGCTATACAATAGAAGGAGGAAACTAGTTCAGAAAAAAGCAAATCCCAAGAAGGAAAGGCATCCCTGATATCAGTAAGAAACTACGGTCCCTCATAAAATCATCCAAGGCTAACTTCAAAAGAAAAATAGCCAAGGATTCAAAAGATAACTACAAAGCCTTCTTTAGCTATGTCAAGTATCTAAGTGGCAACTCACAGATATGCTCTGAGCTAGTGCAAAATAGCACAAAATATACTGAACCTACTGATATTGCCAACATCCTGGCAGATAGATTCAGTGCAAACTTCACCCTCCCTCTCACCCCCAAAAGGGCCCACAACAATACCAGAAAAGTGTAGTGTCCCAGAAAGCTCAGACGCACAAGTGAAAACAGCCCTTTCAAAAGCCAAAAGCACAGCATTAATGGGGCCAGATGGTGTCCCAGGCTACGTCTTGCATGAACTACAGAACAAACTAACCCCCCCACCTAAACACACTGTTCAACCTCAGCCTCTTCACAGGCTATGTGCACATAGAATGGTGCACAGCAATGGTTATGCTGCTCCACAAAGGAGGGGCCACAACTGACCCTGGCAACTATTGCCCCGTAAGCCTGACTAGCCTGGTTTGCAAAGCTATGGAGTGCATCACCATGGAACTCATTAACAAAGACATTGGGAACCTCCAAACACTTGACCCAACCCAATTCGGCTTTGTTAAGGGCAGATCATGCCTACTAGACATGGTTGACTTCTTCGAGACAGTCACCAAGGTCATAGATGAGGTTCACACAGCCTACCTTGACATCGCCAAGGCTTTTGACACCAATCCCCCACTCGGAATTATAGAAAAACTCACCAGCCTGAACATAAACTCTTACGTCATGAGATGGGTTGCCAACTGGTTTACAGACAGAACTCACACTGTAAGAATAATGGGATCCAGGTCTGACTCTAAACCAGTCATAAGTGGTGTCCCACAAGACTTGGTCCTGGGACCCCTTCTGTTCAGCATATACTTCTCAGAAGTACAGACAAATACAGGAGGACTATGGCTAACCAAGTTTGCTGATGACTGCAAACTGAGAGCCATAATTGACTCTCCGGCTGACATGGACATTCTCCAAAAGGGCCTTATTGAGACGGACACCTGGTGTCAAAGTCATGGCCTCAAGCTAAATGCCAAAAAATCCATAGTCATCCCGTTTGAGAAAAACAAAACACCCATGAATTACCACATAGGTGGCAGTCCCCTTAATACAAAAGAGGTAATAAGAGATCTGGGACCCAGGTAGATGGTAATCTCTCCTTTGACAATCATATTGCCAAAGTAGTTAGGAAATCCTTCTATGTAGCCCATCTAATTACTAAAGGGTTTGCATCTAGAAATAAAAAGGTTATATTGCCCCTCTACTCATCACTCATCAGACCCATCATAGAGTACAATGCCCCATTTGGGATGTACCTCACAAGATACTTCCAACAGCTGGAAAGACGACAAAAGTACCTCACCAAGAGGATTACTGGCCTCAAACATATGTCCTATGCAGCCCAACTGGAAAAACTCCGGCTGTACTCAGTGCATGTCGCTTACTCAGAGGTGATCTCTGCCTGACTTACAAAGCCATGTCCAACTCAGTATTGATGGACATGCTCCACCTAAAAAAATCCAAGTCACTGTGAGACACTCAATCTATTGAGATAAATCTTGCCACAACAATAAATAGAACATGCTGGAGGGATAGATTCCTGTCACAGAGACTCCCCATGCTTTGGAACAAAATTTCTAACTACATTAGGCAGAGCCCCTCACTAACACTCTTCAAAAGAAACCTTGATGAGTGGATGGGTAACAGAAAATACACCCCTGGGATCACTTCATTGGCTCTTCTTGACAGAGGCTCAGTTAATTAATCAATGGGATGGCGAAAGCTGATACACTCTGGCTAGGCTTATAAATGCCCTCGGGCAGATAGCCTAGTACCTACCTATGAACCTATGAGCTTATGTGGTGGTATGAATCTAAATATATACAGGTTCTGCACAGCAACTATGGCTCTGGCAACATGAATTAATTGAGGATCATCTGACAAAGACTGTGGAGCTGTAAAACAGGAGATAAACTATATAAAATGTTCTATGCACCAAGATCTGATCCCTGAATAGTAATGTGTAAATTATTATACTGTATCCCCTACAGCAGTGCTTTGTGTTAACCATTGGTTTCCAGACTGTAATATGTCAAAGTATAAATACACAGTACAAGAACTATCTGTCATACATGAATGTCACAATTACAAGGTCAAATTTTCCAACCAAGAGAGTATTAGTCAGGAAACAGTCAAACAACAGATGGCAGTTCCTCAATAGCTCATTATGTTGAAGCACAGCCAGGCACGGTTCTAATCCCGGGAGTGGTAGTAAGCTATATGCATAATTTCACACGAATATGTGAATATGTGTAAAAACAGTCAAGTAGTGTTAAGAGAAATTTCCTCCATGGGTCTGCCAGGTAAGTAAATGTTTCTATTAGCTGCAAGAAGACTGCACTAATACACTGTGTGCAACACTTCCACTGTCCAACTCCAGGGCTGCAAATGACAGCAAGATAAGTACATACACCAAGCAGTTTCTCCCCAAAAATGTCCCTCAGGTGTCAAGCTGTCATGGCTAGTATTCACCACTGACAATACGCAGGGTGACAGATACAAATCCAGGTGGAGTATGGCAGTAGCACACACACACACAGCATGAGTGTGTGTCACTCCTGTCATTGTCACATATGTAACCTTAAATATGCAATTATGTGTAGAAACAGTCAGGTAGTCTTAACAAATATTCCCTCCACAGGTCTGCCAGGTAAGGAAATGTATGCATTAGTCTTAAGAAGGCTTTAGTAATACATTGTGTACAAACATTCCACTGCCCAACCCCAGGCCATAGGTAGATGTAAAGTGAGGTCATACCTGGAGACTAATGAGTAGAATACTGATCAGTGCATTTGTGAACAATCAAAGCCTATACAGTTGTTAATTGATATCTCTCTCTCTCCCTCACCCTATCTGCACCAATAATTCATACACATAATCAATGGGTATGTTTTCTCTGAAACTACTATTGGGATATGTGTCCTATTGTTCTACAAATATTGAATCATTTGGTTATTAATGTTCCGTGTTCAAATACTATCATTGGTGACCTGTTGCTATCAATGTAACCTGCATGCCGTTATGATGCCTACTGTTGTTCCATTTATGCATGTGTTCTGTTTGCTGTGCAGCTGTTTCAAATCTGTTGTTTTGAGTTAATTGGAACACCCATGCATGCTGTCAAAACTAATTTTGAAATGTTTTATTCATAACGAACCAACATATTTTGTAAAACCTCAACAGCATAGCACATCTGGGAAGGCAGACCCCTGCAGATCCACCTGTCCTACATCATCTGGTCATGGCACCAGGGCCCCGCATGTCTGAGACCCAACCCTGGACCTCCTTGTCTACTGTTGCTGCACCAACTTCGGGTAGAACCACCTCAGGGAACGGGGCCCAACCCCCGCTGGGAGCGGGTGTGGACAGGCAGCCATCACCCATAGCCAGGTCCGGTCTCTGGTGTGTAGCACCATCCAAAAGGAGTTTGGTGGACAGCTGTTTTAGATTGAGGGCCACCTGGTGCATCTTGAGAGTCAGCCTGCCCCTCTTGTCCAGCCCCCAGCACACCCACCTTTGGGGCCATGAAAGTGCAATGGTGACTGCCCATGGGTGGGGACCTCAGTCCCACTATATCCATTTGGGGGCTCATGGTTATCTGAATCCCAAATACCCTCCCTGTCCAAGGTGTTTACCCCATGTGTCATATACCACCCCTGTCTGCTGTCCTGTCTATTTTCCTACCCAACTTACCTCCCCAAATATACCTACTGTCCTTCCCCAACATCCCACTCTCACCTTAAAAAAGGGCATCTGTTTCCAAAAAAAAATGACACCCCATACATAGCTGTCCATTTTCCAAGTTTCCACTGGACACATGTAATCTGGTTCAATTGGCTTGACAACACATTACTGCTGTCCTCACCCTTTTCTCAGGGATTTGAGTGCCCAAATACACTTCCAAATTCTGTAGAAATTCACTGCTGTTGCTGTAGAAGAAATGGACAGCTATGGATCTTTCCTACACCCATCCTGCACATCCCTAGCTACCTTTCATACTGTACTTCTCTCTGTATGCACCATGTTCCACCATGTTCCTATAACCCCTTTTTCTTTTAAAGTAATTAGCACGGTGATAAGTGGGAGTAAGTGGCAGTAAGTGAAGCTAAAATGGATTAACCGTGTATTGGCAACACTTGCCATCATGCAAACCCATACAAACCCACTTATAACTGCTTAAAAGTGCCTTAATCACTCTGTATCCATAAGACATGGTTCTGCCCAGCAACAAAATAGCCAGTCCTGCCAAGTCTTGAACCTGGGATGCTGTGTTCTGCAATCACAGAAACACACCACAACACCATCAGAGCTGTGACAAGATGAAATGCTTTAACAAACATATCATGCATTCTGGTCATTTAACATTAAGAAAAAAAACATCAGGCCCAAGTCTCAAACTCATGATCCTGTACACTATAAGCAAAGCAATGTACCACTACACCATCTAAACTATCACTACACCAGCTAAACTGTAGGAATTCATGTTGCTTTTTCAAACATATCACGCATTAGAGGCAAACAACATTAGGGAGAAAGCTTTGTGGAATCATATGTTGTCTATAGACATATTGACATACTGACATATATATATATATATATATATATATATATATATATATATATATATATATATATATATATATATATATATATATATATATATATATATATATATATATATATATAGATGTGTGTGTGTGTGTGTGTGTGTTGAAACATATGAAATAGATACACAATATAGATATGCTAGATATATATATACATACATACACACACAGACATATATGCATATATATATATATATATATATAGATATATAATGTATAATATATATAAATATATATATATATATATATATATATATATATATATATATATGTATATATATATATGCATAAATGTATGTATATAACATGCAGTGCAGTCAGACCTCAGAACCATCCCTCTCAATCTCTTAGTGCAAGAAACCTGTACAAAGTCTGTAAAATGGGGTGATGGGCCACATATAGAGAGATATTTCAAATGTTGCTGTTAGAAATGAAGACATTTGTTACAGCAACAGGGTGTATTTCAGCAGACAATTACTGAAGGATATGAGAATGGAAACTGAAATGTTATGTCATTATTTACTGATATAAATCATTGGATCATCACAGTGATTTACCAGACAAATACAAATAAATAGTGGAACAGAACAAAAGTATGGGCCAAACATCTGGACATTCTGTGAAAATTCTGGCAGTGGAGAGGTATGCTCTGAACCCCTTACTGCAATGAATCTGGACCAAACCTGACAAAGTAGGAGGACAAAGGCATGAAAATAGGGACATATCCAAAATACATGAGTAGATAAGCTGAGAAAGTTGATGTAGTAACACTGTATGTCCTAACATATATTGACTGAAATATCACAAGTCTGGGACTCAATTGCTTCTCATTAGTTAGTGATCTCAGTCCCCATATCATCCCACTGATGTGTCAGGAATACACAACAGTCATGGGGACCAGACCAAAGATACTGGCCAGACAACTGGACATCCTATGAATGTGTAGACATAACACAACATTAGGGAAACTACACTCAGCTACTAAGCAACATCCAAACTACAATCGGACTGACATAACATTACCCAAATCCAGCTCTGGGGCTGTACACATGCATTTGCAAATATAACAGGCACTACAGGGATGTAGCACTAGTGGAAAACATACACTGGTGTGAAAGTGCATACCCACAACCAATTGCACCACAGTCAGAGTGACATATTAGTAAGCAAACTAAACATTACAGTATAATGACTGTGTGAGACAATATCCTGTTTGCCACGCACACATTATCCCTACATATACTGCCCCAAGTCCCAGTTTAGTGGTAATCTTAAGGTGTTATGGGACATGTAATGGTCGGCTCGTACAAACATATACAGGTGATAGGGAACCAGAAACCGGAGCAGAATGCATAGTCAGATAGAAAGGGCCCATGACACTCACATGTAACCCCCTCCATATACAGCCCAAATAACATGTACTCACTACACTGCTACACAATCCTGACAGCCTGTTAACAATGGTCAGACATACACAGACTTCTCAAATGTGCAGTTTCCTACAGAATGTATAGGCACAGGACTCATATCTATCAATGCTTCCTTGTTATTTGTATGATATCACTGGGATGGTAGCAAGAATGAAGGCAATAAATAACGATACTACATACATCCGAACCTCTTAGGGCATGACATCTGGAAAAAGCCTGACACAATTGGGGGACAGAGGCCCAGTCACTGGGGTATATTGGACATATTGCTGTTATAAATCTAGACAGTTTCTGGTGTTACAAGGTTTGTTGTCACATATTGTTTTTGATGGATATGAAGTCAGTAACACTAATGGATGTTAGCATTTACTGACTGTATTCCCCAGAGTATCCTACTGATTTGCCAAGGATAACAACTGTATGTAGAACAGACCAAAGTTATGAGTCACACATCTGGACAATCCCTATGCCTCTGGACAGTGTAGAGGTATGACCACATTCATGTAGCAGAATGGAAATCCCATGACAGCTGCCAAACATGTCACCCAGCACCTTATGAAGCACAGTAGGACCAACACTATACTCCCCCACATCAGCTCTGGGCAATTAACCATGTATGTTCAAATATGGCATGCACTACAGGGATGGAACCGTAGTGAAAAATCAGATTGTTCTGCAAAAATGTCCACCCGCAAACATTTGCACCACAGTCATAGCAACATACCAATACCAAAAATTAACTCCAGAATAGAACAACTGTCTAAACAAACATACCCGTCAGGCACACACACTACACTGATACATACTGGCCAAAACCATAATGTACTGGGAATCATGATGTGTTACATGACATTTCACAGTCTGCCCCTGCAAGTATACAGACCTGACAGACCGCCAGCAGTCATAGCAACGTGTACAGTCAGTTAAATGATGTATGGCACTCACATCTGCTACTCTCCCTACCAAGCCCAACAAACTCCCACACACAACACTGTTACACAATCTGGACATTCTGTTCACAATAGCCACACATACATAACTGTCATATCTACAGATTTCCACAGAATTTCCAGGGTGTGGAACCACAATCCTGGCCACTGCCCCATAATATGGCCAGGAGTCTGCTAGGCCACTGGGATGATAACTGGAGTGCAGTTGGTAATTAATGATATACCATACCTCTGCACCTCATAGTGCAGGACAACGCATGACATACTTGTGAGACTGGAGGCTGGGAAGAGGGACATATCACACATAATGGTGTTACACACTGAAACAGCAGCTTGTGTTACATGTGTTGTAACAACATCCCTGAAGGATATGATGTCTGGAACACCAATGTATGTCAACAGTTAGTGACTACAATCCTCACATTATCCTACTGACCTCACAAAAACAGACGTTGTTCGAGGAACCGACCAAACATAAAAGGCAAACCTCTGGCCACTATGTGGACAACATGCCAGTTGAGAGGTATGTTAGAGGCATATCACTGTCACACGTCAAGTCACTCAGGAAATGGATGCCCAGACAAGACCTGTCAGTCTAGCAACCCTCCATGTGTATAACAGTACTAATGACATACAATCTGTACCCAATTCTGGAGATTTGTCCCCCATGTTGTTGGGCTGTCTCCACACGTCCTGTCCTGAGAGGTATTCCCACCTACTGTCTGTGAAGCTGTAGCCCCCACACCTCTGTAATGCCCCCTGCACAGGCAAGGAAAAGGAGCAAGGCTGACATGAAGGACGCCCCATATGTTGGAACTAGCAGCAGCATCCAGGCCCACAACACAATACTATGTGGGCACCTACATAGCTGTATGGCCTCAGCAATACCTGACAGGACAACATCAACCCTCCCTCAAGGTAGGCTGAATGCCTGTGGTGGATAGCAGCAATACACAACTACCATCATAGTTGGAAATAATCGCAGGACAGGCCAAGAAGGAACAGGTGCCTCATTGGCAGCCATGTCATCTTGTCCTGCACAAGCAAATAAGGTCACATGTGATGTGCACTAAGGCTGTCTTTGAGTGCAAATTGGATACATCCACCAAGGCCAATCACTAGGCCTTCCAGACATGTGTCTACAATTCCTGAGGCAACACATGCATCTGCACTGTAGTGGTGGTCAATAACACCACATACACATATGCCATAGATATAGGCAACTGTCTGCAGACAGGTGAAGTGTGAACCTCATCCCCCTGTCCCCCATAGGTACACATGTGCATATACAGCACCTGCCCCCCTCCCCTCATGATCAGGAAGCAGGTCTGTAATGCCCTCTCAAAGGCAACACATAAAGGTCTTCATAGGCCTGATACCATTCCTGGCTGCATCCTACATGAACACAGGCATGGTCTCTCAGACCCATTCTGCAGTGTAGTCAACCACAGCCTGAGCACAGTGTCATCCCATCTGCACAGAGGACAGACAGAAAGTTGATAGAAAACATGTTATGCATTAGCCTGAATGTTCTGAAGGATACAAGTCTGAAACTGGAATGTATGCCATTATGTCCTGACAGCAGTCCTCAATGAAATGGCCAAAAGCCTCAATACTCTCCATTTAATATAATAATATAATATTAATATGCAATAGGAGATAAATAAAAATATATAACTCATATCCCCAAACCAAGGTAGTGTAGTGTTCAGAGTCCCAGCTTTGCATGTAGGCGTACATGGTTTGAGTACTACAACAGGCAATCCAATTTTACATGGGAAAGCTGTGTTAAAAGTACTATTTTCATATTTAAATATGTGGACAGTTATTTTTGTTACCTAGGCTAGTGTAGCTGGTGTAAAATGGAAGTGTGAGTGCATATAACATGCAAAACGACCCATGTATACACATGTCCCATACAGTATAGTTACAACACTTGCTACTGTAATGATAGCACATTTAATATTTTATAAAAATATATAAAAAATATAAAAATATAATATAATATATAACAATAATATAATGATATATTATAATTATAATATTCTAATAATAATATATTATAATATAATAATATAATATATATAGAAATATATATATAAGTTATTTTATAAGAATGAACTGTGAGCAATGGTTAGCAATGCTCACCTATGCTTAGCAGGTTTAAGCATTGCTAAAATGTGAATACTAAGCAGCAGGTAGCTCAGCTAAGCGGATTTGTGCACTGGTAAACATTGATAAGTGAAGCGAAGACAGATTAAGCATTTGTCCATTTAACTGTGGGTTGGCATCGCTTAGCATCACGCAAACCCACGCAAACCTGCTTACAAGTGCTTAAAACTGCTTTAATCACTCTGTTTCAATCAGCCCCTGTTCTGCCTAGCAACAAAGTAATCAGCCTTGCCAAGTGTTGAACCCAGGACCCTGTACACCATAGTAAGAGCAATGTACTACTACACTATTTGAATTGCAAGGATTGCAGATGCTTTTTCAAATATATCATGCAGCAGAGTCATTCAACAGTAGGGAAAAGATTCCGTAGAATCAGTCAGGTTTTGTATGTATACATATACACATGTATATATGTATGGGGATGCATATATATATATATATATATATATATATATATATATATATATATATATGGAAAATATATACATAATATAAATATATATATATATATATATATATATATATATATATATAGTAAATATATGTCTGCCTTCAGTTTTTCCCTTAGATCTTGCCAGTTCTTTCTCTGTTGCACTTCAAATAGCCAATAGCTTTGCACTTCAACAGGTTTTTGTATCAATTGTTCTAGCACACCTGAGAGCCATCATCAGTAGTCATTCCTCATGGAATTATCTTCAGTACTTAGTAGTACTCCCAAGAGTGGTAAAACTCCCTTATTAGCCTCAACAACAACTTGAGATCCCTCATGAAATCATCTAAAATCCACCTATGATGGCAGAATTGCAGCAGACACTGACAACAATCACAAAGCCTTTGAAAGTTACATCAAGAACCTCCACGGCAATATCCAGAAGTGCTCTGAGAAATGGAAATAGTTGATCTGCTGTGGCGACCCCTAACGGGAGCAGCCGAAAGAAGAAGACTTAGTAGTTATGACCACCCCTCCTGGCATGATTAAAGTGCAGTTCTCTGTGCTTTTGCCCAATAACCTGGTGCAGTTGAGCATTCTGAAGCACTGGTGCAACTGCCTGATGTACACAGACAATCCTCTTCTCTAAACTCCCAACACTCAGACTTGTGAGAGATACCCATCTATCACCAAATTGGAAGATATGCACTCTCCAGCAAAGACTGGACTAGCTTGTCAAGAGGAGAAGGATTAACTCCTGCATCACACCACATGGAACACATACCCCTCCAGAACACCCACTATCAGAGCTCTGACATACAAACAAAAATCACACACCACCCTTCACACATGCACTCAATAGACATTTACCCAAACAGCAGTGACCACCAAGACAGACACCTACTCAACCACCACAATACAGCACAAAACACAGGACACATACCTCACCTACACAGTATGCCCCTCAACCTAAGCCCCTAACATTAACCACCTTGCCCAATACAGTAATTGTAGGTGACTCAGTGAGGCAGACAGATGTCCCAATCCCTAGGTTGAATATTGAGAAAGTAACAGTCAGCTGTCTATCAGGTGCCAGAATCCAACACATAACACACCTAATCAGGTCACTTCACAACAACTACAAGTATCAGTCTGTCATTGTCCATGTGGATGTGAATGACCTGAGATGCACCTCCCTGGGTTACATGAAAAGAGACATGGTAGAGCTCTCAGATTATGTGGGCCAGGCAGGTATGACAGTAGCCCATGGAAGTATACTATTCTCACCCAGAATGATACCGCAGTACAAACAACCAATGATTGACTTCAACAATTGGCTTAAGTGTCTGGTGTCATTCACAGAGGATCCAGTATCTGTCTGCTTAGGATAACATGACTGATAGACCGCAATGTCTTGCCAGAGATGGCCTGCATCTGTCACCACTGGGTTTCCAGGTACTGGCTAAGTCTCTTTCCACCACTAGAGTGCCTTTTTTAGGCGGTGTTCCAAATCAAATTACCACCGTAACAACTATAAATAAATGCAATCTGAGGGTCATGCTGCTCAACACTAGACATCTAAATCTCAGGATACAGTCACTCAATGCACTCCTCAAAATGGAGAACATTGACATTTGTGCTGTAACAGATACTTGGTGTACAGCAGCATACAGCACCCCTGCACTGCGAGGCTATAACTCATTCCACACCTGTCAGCCCCAAAACATGGACCACAGCTCCAAAGGTGGAGGTGTCTCCATATTCATAAAGGATATGCACACCTCCAAACTAGTATCCCAGCATAATGCATCTGAGATATTTCAGGTACAACTGACATTGTGTAATAGTGAAATCCATGTGATAGCCTGCTATAGGTCCCCATCTATATCCCTAGAATCTCAGTCCACATTCCTCAACACCCTGGAATCTATCAAGGTCCAACTCAACACTCTCATACTAGGAGACTTCAACTACCCTTCCATCAACTGGGAAGAGTACTCAAGCACCAATACACTGGACCAATGCCTCTGGGAATTCATCAGTTCCAATGCCCTGGACCAGCTCATTTTGACCCCCAGTAGAGGAAGTAACATTCTTGACCTGTGTTGATTACTAATATAAGGGACTGTTGCTTGACAACAGTCCCTAACTGGTCAGATCCAACCATAAAGTAATCACCATGGAAATCCACATCTCACCCACACCCCTCACAAAGGTATCCACCTTGAACAACTTCTCCAAAGCTGACTTTGAACTCCTAAAAACAGAGGTGGTTAACTTCACATCACCCATGTTCATAGGTTCATAGGTAAGTACTAGGCTATCTGCCCAAGGGCATCTATAAGCCTAGCCAGAATGTGTTGTCTTTTGCCACCCCCTTAGATTAGCTCCCTGTGCCTCAGTCCAGCAGAGCCATTAGTTCCCTGTACCTCTGTCCAGCAGAGACACTGCAGTGATTCTCGGGGTAAATATTCTGTTTCCCATCCACTCGTCAAGGTTTCTCTTGAAGAGTGTTAGTGAGGGGCTGTGCCTAATGTAGATTGGAATGGAAAATAGCTGCATGACTGCCGAATCATACACAAATGCACTATACAAACATGTACATAAATGCATGGAACTAGCCATACCCAACAGAACCATGACTCTCTTCTCCAAACACTGGAGGTCAATCTGGTGGTCCCCTGCCATTAATAAACTGTACAACAGAAGGAAGTAACTGTTGCAGGAAAAGGTGGAGTCCCAAGAGTGGTAAAACTCCCTTATTAGCCTCAACAACAACTTGAGATCCCTCATGAAATAATCTAAAAGCCAGCTATGATGGCAGAATTGCAGCAGACACTGACAACAATCACAAAGCCTTTGATAGTTATATCAAGAACCTCCACGGCAATACCCAGAAGTGCTCTGAGTTACTGCACAATGCTGCATTCTATACTGATCAAACAGATATTGCCTACATTCTTGCCAACACATTCAGTGCCAGCTTTACCACTCTCTTCCCCCCAGGGAACAGCCAGAATGCCAGAAAAATACCAGGCACCCAGGATTACTGCAGCCCAGGTTAAATCTGCATTGTACATAGGCAGGAATACAGCTTCCATGGAACCCAAGTATATCCCTGGCTGTGATCTACATAAACTACAAAGATACCTGGCACCACATCTATGTACCCTGTTCAGTCACAGCCTCACCTCAGACATTGCCCCTCCAAAAGGTGCACTGCTACAGTCATCCCTCTCCATAAAGGGGACTACAGACCCTGGTAATTATAAGCCCCTTAACCTGATGAGTCTGATATATACAGCTATGGAGTGCATCATCAGGGACCTGATCAACAAAGATATAGGTAATCTCCTAATTGTATACCCCACACAGTTTGGCTTTGTGAAAGGGAGATCATGCCTGCTCAACCTGGTTGACTTCTTTGAGTCAGTCACCAGGGCTGTGTCTGATGGTAAGGCATTGCATACAGCCTACATCAATCTGACTAAGGCTTTTGATACCATTCCTCAGTCAGGAATTATTGATGAACCCACCAAACTAAGCATCAACCCCTATTTCACTAGGTGAGTTATAAACTGGCTCACAGATAGAACACACACTGTGAAAGTAGCGAGCTCCAAGTCAGACTTCCAACCAGTCACAAGTGGAGTCAAACAGGGATCACTCCTGGGTACTGTCCTGTTCAGCATCTACTTCTCAGAAGTCCATGTCAACACAAAGGAAATATGGCTGACCAAGTTCACAGATGATTGCAAGCTGGGAGCCATCATTAACTCCACAAGTGATGCAGACATCCTGCAGAAAGGCCTCACCGAGACCAATGACTGGTGTGGAAACCATGGCCTGAAGCTTAACACCACAAAAGGCATCATTATCCCCTTTGGTAAAAACTCAGTTCCCACTATGTACCACATCAATGAGAGCCCACTGAACACTTTAGGCATTATAAGAGATCTAGGGACAAAGGCTGACAGCAACCTCTCCTTCAACCAGTACATTGCCACTGTGGTCAGGATGTCCTTCTATGTGGCACATCTCATTACCAATGGTTTTGCATCCAGGAAGAAAAAGGTCATCATCTCTGTCTACTCTTCCCTCATTACACCAATCATCAAGTATAATGGCCCATTTGGCATGTACCTCACTAGACACCTGCAATAGCTGGAAAGGCCACAGAAGTACCTCACAAAGAGGATCCTAGGCATTAAACACATGTCCGAAACAGACACAAAATAATCCAGCTATTCTCAGTCCATTATCACCTACTTAGAGGCAATCTCTGCTTGACTTACAAAGCCATGTCTGACCTAGCTCTTTTAGAAATGTTACATCTAAAGATATCCCAATCCCTCCACACCACACACTGCAGAGACCTCAACCTCATTATCACAATCAACACAACATGCTTGAGAGATAGGTTCCTCACCTAGAAGTTCCTCACCTAGAGACTACACATATCCTGGAATAGACTTCCCATACATGTCAAGCAGAGCACCTAGCTGACCCTATTCCAGATAAATCTTGATGAGTGGATGGGTAATAGAAAGTTCACCCCAGGAATCACTCCAGTGGTTCTACTTGATAGAGGCACTGGGAACTAATGCTGGGTGGCACAATGGTAGGGCACTTCTATGGGCTAGGCTTGTAAAGGCTCCAGTGACATTAGCCTAGTACACACCTATGAACCTATAAGGGGAATGACATTAGCATGACTGATAAGGTAGGGCAGTGGGTGGGAAACTTATCAAAATACTTCTTCCTACAAACATACACACTTATACACCCACACACACATTTGCCAGATCTGAGAGTAGAACCCCTGCCTATCTAGTTATTTGTATGATAGTGTTACACAGTTATCGCACATACTACAGAGCGTACTCAGCTGACAACTGGCCAAATGTACTGATAAGGGGAATGCCATCAGCATGACTGATAAAGTAGGACAGTGGGTGAGAAACTATTTCTTCCTACAAACATACACACTTACACACACACTTATACACTCATACACACATTTGCCAGACCTGAAAGTAGAACCCCTGGCTATCTAGTTATTTGTACTATAGTGTTACACAGTTATCGCACATGCTACAGAGCTTACTGGGCTGACAACTGGCCAAAGGTGCTGATAATGGGAATGACAACCGCAGGAGTGATAAAGTAGGGCAGTGGATGAAAGACTTATCAAAATTGTTCTTCTTACAAGCATACACACACACTCATTTACCAGATCTGAGATTAGAACCCCTGTCTAGTTAGTGATTTGTACTACAGTGTTATGCAGCTATCACATGCATTACAAAGCTTACTGGGCTGACAACTGGCCAAAGTGCTGATAAGGGGAATGACATCAGCAGGACTGAAAAAGTGGGGCACTGGGAAGTGTTGTGGGAGGGAATGGCCTAAAACTGCTTCATCTACAAACACGCACTCTCTCATTCTCACATACACAACTGTCACAAACACACACACACACACACACACACACACACACACACACACACACACACACACACACACACACACACACACACTTGCCAGTATTGAGATTAAAACCCCTACCTATCTAGTTATTTGTACTATAGTGTTACACAGTTATCATATGTGCTACAGAGCTTATAGAGATGATCGGTGTCCAATGGTACTTCTAAGGTGAATGACAGCAGCAGATCTTGTGAAGTAGGGCAATGTGAACTCTACTGAGTGGGAAGAGTCAACTAATACTTAGACCTACGGATGGACACACACACACACACACACAGACACACACACACACACACACACACACACACACACACACACACACACACACATGAACACAGGCAGGTGATGTGATATTATAAACCCAACCTCAGTACTGTTACACAACTGGGCTCACCTTTTATGTTGGCATGTGCAACTGTTTACAAATGGTATGACACTATCCACAGCAGGACATCATTTTATACCAGTCAGGGTATCCATGTGTGTGACTCACTCTGTCTGTGTCCCCCTTGCCTCTCTCTCTCTCTTTCTGACCCTTCTGAACCTTCCTTGACCATAATCAAAAAAGTTTCCTTACTGCAGCAGGTCTATTCTCACACTCCCGTTCCCCGAACGTGGTCTGCTCTCACACTCCCGTTCCACAAACATAATTCATTT